>NC_133619.1:594449180-594596680 GCF_048593235.1 Sminthopsis crassicaudata
TTTATACTCAGTGTAAAGCATATAAGCTGGGAGCTCAAGCTCTTGGGGGGGAGGGGGGAAGGAGAGAGAGATTCAATTCTATCTTTATCAGCCTTGTGGCAGCTGGCCTGTTGTCCTGCATTTTCTCTACCAAAACCAAATCCCTTCTGAAGGGCATGAGAAACTAGCTGAGCACCAGGTGAAGGATACAATAAAGACTTTTGGACTTTAACACCTGGCTATTCTTGTGGTAATTGCTCTACTGAAAAGAAGGCTGCCCCAAAGAACTGCAGAAAGCCAAACAAGAACATTACCCTTATTGGTTAATAGGGACCCATGTAAGCTCTAACATAAAGAGTTTGAAAGATAGGAGTTCTTTCAAGGTATGGGGGAGGGTGATGGAATTTCAGATTTGGGCCAATTTAACTGGAAGGTAGAATATATGAAGTGGAACGTGAAACAAGACTTATGAGAAAGATAACCAGACCATATGGGGCCTTACGTGTCTGAGTAGGAAGTTTGTATTTTACCCTAGAAGAAATAAGGAGCCATTGAAGGTTAATTTTGATCAAATGACTGACATACAGAAGTATGCCTTAGAAAGATATTCTCAAATCTGTGGGAAGGATGGATTGGAGGAGACTAGAGGCTGAGGATTCAATTATTAAAGCCTGTACTGGGGTGGTAGCCATCAAAAAATAGACACTAAGATGGAAGACAGAAAAATCAAAGGATTTTGCCAAACTGTTAAAGCTACATTTTTTTTTTTTGAATGATGGAAAAAGCCTATTCAAACTAATTAAGTAAAAAAAAGTATCCTAGCAATGATTTCATATCTTGCTTATTTTAACTTGTCTTCACAAAAATTAGAGAGAATATGGTACAGCCAAATGAATACTGAACTTAGAATCAATAAAGACCTGATCATTTTACTTCATTGAGCCTCAGTTTCCTCATCTATAAAAAAGAATATTAACACTCTATACACTGTATTATAGGAATCAAAATTATTGACCCATATAATTAGATTTATAGACCTATGTAATTATTGTAAATATATAATTATATAAAGTTAGGAATATACATATATTTTAAATATAATTATAAAATTAGAGACCTACTTAAATGTGAAATATTATCATAATAAGTCATAAAGATAATATTGTATCCAATTCTCCAGAATGAAATCTTGGCATCAACATAGTAATTTTAAAATTAAGCAATCTATTTATCTATAATTCTCTTTAACAAGCTAAGTAATTATTACATGTAAGACTCAGATAAGTAAATACAAAATACCAACTAAGTTATACAAAGTAATTTCATGAAGACAGAAAGCACTACTAAGATAGATGGAGGGGGGTGGGGGATGGAGATCAATAAAGGCTGCTTTATAGTAATTGAGTTGCACTTTGAAGAAAGCTAGAAGTCTTAAAAGATGAAGGTGGAAAAGTAGATCGAAGACACTTAGGGAGAGGGAGTTCACTTATGCAAAGATAGAGAAGCAACATTCTGGGGGGACCAGCTAGCAAACTTTCATGTAACTTAGTTGATTCTCCACTGAAATCTTCTCTGATGAGTAATCATGGCATAGAGGAAACCCTGGGAGCTCAAAGCTTTCACAGGCCCCAGGCCCAATAAAGATCTGTGAGTTTCATGAGAGGGCCAGTCTAACTTAATGGAGTGGAAGATGCCTCCTTACCAGGAGGCTAACCATTACCTCATGGCAACTTTGAACAAGACTTCTGGCTGAAACAGCTCTCTGAACAGAAGCAGATTGTCCAATTATCACATAGATGACATCGTAAAACCTTAAAAATTTGCACCAGACTGAAAGATTCAAGAAATCCAATAAGAAACTATAGTAAGTGACTTTTCCCACCCAAGAACTGCACAAAAAAACATGGACAAGAGGATAAAGGAGTCTGACAAAAGTGCCAGGGCAGGCAGCCAGGCTTAATTTTCCAGAGCAACCAAGTCAGACAGTTGTATTTAGAGACAGCAAAAATGTACTGAGGTCAGAAAGCCCAGAAGAGAAAACTTAAAAGCTCAAGAGAACAGCCCAAGTAAAATGGCAACAATGAAGGGGAAAGGGGGGGTGGAATAAGTATCCCTTTAAAACCTTAATGTCTTCAAAGAAGGGAAGGGGGGGGGCAGGAAGAGATAGAGTATATCTGTTCTTAGGATTTTAAGAAAGGAAAGAGAAGGAAAGGCAAAAGAAATGCACTAGTGTAGAAAAGGAGGAGGTGGAATTTGCTATTATTTTATCATTTGGTGGAATTTGCCAATTTTAAAAATTGGAATGCAAGAGAAGAAGCACATACAAATATTCTTGAGAAGAAAGGGCTGAGGGTATCAGGTAATCCTCATTCTTGTTTGAACTAGACAAAAGGAGGGCTGCATACTGGCATACCCTCCACTTGTATACGTCTCTCTTACACACACACACACAATCTGAGGAACATCATCAAAGTTGTAATAGGAGTATGGCTATGGAAAGAGATATAAATTAAGAGGAAGAATAATATCAGATAGGGAATAGCAAGAAGCAAAACAAACTTCCTGATCCTGAAAAGGTAATTAAAAGAGAAAAAGAAAACATCTAAATTCTTAGGGAGCCAACAACTGGAACTGTCTGAACTGCTATACAAAAGGAAAACAAAGAAAAATAATTTTGAAAGATTTAAGAATCTTGATCAATACAATGAACAACACTGTATCCAGAGAGCCTATGGCAAAACATATTACACACCTCGTGACAAAAGGATGATGCATTCAAAGAAAATACAAAAAAAGACTTACATTTCTGGACATAGTCACTGTACAGATTTGCTTTATTTGACTATTTCACTTGTTACAAGGGTAGTTTTTTTCTCTCAGTTTTTAACTAAGGGAGTAGGGAAGATGTCTGAAACTAGAGAAATGTTTGAGCAAGAAAAGAGCTTGAAAAGGCCAACAAAACATTTTTTTTAAATGCATGAAAAACAGCAGCAAAAAGCTCACAAAGAGGAAAGTTTTGAAAATAAAGTAAAATTTATAACATACTTTTTTTAAACCAAGCAGTAAGAAATAGATTTTCACTTTTACATACAATTCTCTGCTGGAGATTAAAAACTACATTACAAATTTTCATGAGAGGTGATACTGTCAAAACTCCATCATTACCATACCACTTTCTATGTAAATATCTACATAATCTACAAAGGTGATACAGTGCTGCTTTTATTAGAATTCAGATAAATAAAAGAGAAGTTGATTATCAGTTTAGTAATAGTAAGTGATTTATCATTAGATTTAGTTATCTAAGAAATTTAATCATGATACAACTGCTCTGTGACCTAACACTTTCTAAGGTAAAAGTGCTTTCTGATTTTTCTGATCTTTTCCCTTGTCTTACATATTATCAAAAACTTTTAAAAAAGGAATAATTTTGCACTTGTAGAATAAAAAAAATACTATTACCAAAATAATTTATAAATATCTGACGGAAATTACTTCCAGATTAAGCTAGAAATGAAAGCTAAATATCACATTTGTTAATATCCAAAGAAAAATGCAAACTTCCATTTTCTTGAGATAAATTGGGACTTTTAGCTCACATATATTCAGTAAAAATACTCTCCAACTCTAGACTTTTTATAGTATAAACAAATTAAAGTTAAAGTAATGATCCAGGAGTTAGATTGCTAAAAATTATTTTTAGTACTATACTGAATCTTAAATATAAAAAAATCTTGAAAACAACTTCAATTTTTAGCAATCTAATTTGGCTTATTCCTTAAGTACTATATTTGCATTTACTTAATAACAGAAAATTATCAATACTACACACTCACTAGAACCTGGATTCCTTCTTTTTCAACTGGAGCTTTATCATATGTAGCATCACAAACGCGAACCAAAGTTGTCACACCATACTTCTTAAGTTCCTTTAAAGAAAAACAAATACAAATATATTTGCTATCTGGATCTAAGATTAGGACCATAAAAGTTTAGAAACATGGAAGGAAAGCTAAAAATTTTATAATCAAGCCTGCTCATTTTACAGATGAAAGAACTAAGGCCTAGAAGGAAAACTTATTTAACCAAATTCATTCAAATCAATTCAGTTAAATCCAAAAGCCATTTATTTCTTAGGTGCCCATTATGAACAAAGCACTGTACTAAGGATATAAAAATAAAAAAGATCATAATTTTTAAAACAGCACTCTTCTGAAATTGTACTTATGCTTTAGAAAAGCTATGAGGTATGGTAGAAGATAGTAAGTGGTTCCCTACTTGTTCTTTATTCTAATTTCACCTGGCACCTCTGCCAACCATTCCCTGCAAGAGGTGAGGGAACTTCAAAGATTAGGTTTCTTTGCTATCTCTGAAGTGGATGCCCTAGAACTGAAAACAGGAGACATTATTAGGCCAGACCTAAAGTCTTAGGCCACTGAAATGCCATGACTCTACAAGTCTCTGGGCAACCTACAGACCATGCACAGCAAACAAAACAGCCTAGAGTTATAAATACAAATGAGAACACTGATAGCCCATGAAGAACTTAAATCATTTACATAATCATAGTGATAGTATAACTGTTGAGGGACTATGTTTTGGAGTATAAACCCAAGAGATTTGGAATCACTCTATGGAATCAGCAATTTAAAAAACAAAGTTCAAAATACTGATAAAATCCCATTATAGTGAACCAATAAATAGGCCTTGATCATTTGGCAATTATATTCATGGGGAAAAAAAAAAAAATTCCTACACTGAGAAAAAAATCATATTCCTAGCAACCAGGACATGGAGATTAAAAAGAAAAATTTAGGAACAAATTAGCCCATAAAAATAATGTTCAATTTCAGCAGGTACAGAAAGAGATTCTGCAAACATTAATACCCAGTTCTGTACTTCTATCCCAACACCACCCCTGAGCTCTAAAGTCATCTTTGGGTGGTAGTGCTTTAGGTGAATGGTCCAGGGTTTTTAGGAAGTTTCAGGCCAGGGCACCTGGGAATGAAAGGGCAATTGCCACTTTCAGACATAGAAAAAGAATCAGTGGGGGCAGCTAAGTGGCGCAATGGATAGAGCACCAGCCCTGAAGTCAGGAGGACCTGAGTTCGAATCTGGTCTCAGACACTTAACACTTCCTAGCTGTGTGACCCTGAGCAATTCACTTGACCCCAATTGCCTCAGCAAAAAAAAAGAATCAGTGATTGTTATGAGACTAAGACCCAGAAAAGATCATACTGGTTTAGACTGAAATCTTTCTGGGAGCCCTTTTCCAGCTCTAAAAGCCATGATTATATTGTAAACAGGTCAGAGAAGACTTACATCTATCCCTCATGGATGAAAAAAGTTTTGAGTTACAAGAACCTCTTTATAAAAGCATTCACTATGATGAGTTTAACCTACAAAATGAATCCCCAAATTGGACAAAGCCATGATCTTACCTCTGTGAACTTGTTGAGTGTCGCATTGGTAGGATTGTGGGTAATCAGAAAACGCATGTTCTCATAAGAGATCTCCACAGGGGCTGGACGGTTCATTATGGCAGACAAAAAAGTGTATAAGTGTGTGAGTGTGAGAGTGTGTGTGTATCAAAGAGAGTGAGAAAAGGAGGGGGACAGCTGGTATGTATGGGTGTGTGTTTGATGAGGAAGAGATGGGAAAATGGGGGGGGGGGGGGGGGAAATCAATAACCCTTGAAACGTTTCACAGCAGAAAACATTAAAAAGACCACAAAAATGCCTATTATTGATCAGTGTCTTCTCTAGTCAGCTTGTTCCTTCCTTAAAGAGTTTCTTCAGGATAAGCAGATCTATTTAGAATCCACTGGAATTCAGATTCAACTTGGGCCTCAATGACTGCAGATGGTTACCTTCAACCTCCAAAAATCCAACTGCCTGCAACTTCAGCAGCCTTTCCTACATTTAGGCACTGGTGAGGCTAGGTGAAAGTATAGACCTGCTCTGCACTTGTATTTTCTTGATCCTTTATTTTGCTGGAGTCGTTAAAGGGAATATGCTTCCAATATGAAAAAAATATAGATATATGCCAAATATCTCTGAGGCCAATCTTGGTGTCCGGAGTCTTCAAGGCAATGTTAATTATGGCACATAGAAGCCTCAAGCTCACTTGTCAGCGAAAGCACTGTGCTGAGCCTGGCAGAAGTCTGCCTGCACGCTCAGAATCGCCATAAATGTGCAGCGTGAATTCCAACAGAGAACCTAACAGAAAAGAAAAAAAAGGCCAGTGTGAGTAACTAGTTAGATGAGAGCATTATAGCACACAATACTATGATTAAAGAAATTAATTCAATTTAACAGGTAATGGAAATACAAAAACTCAAATCTCTACCTCCTTGTAGGTTACATTCTAACAGTGTAAAAAATGAACACAATATATTCTTTACTATTCTAAGTTACCATGTTAAATGTTATTATGGAAGAGTACTGAATACAACACTAGATATACAAAATAATAATAATAATAATGAATTATAAAACATAGACAGCTATACCTTGCTTTAAAATGTTGGGAAAACTACCAAATGTTTACATGTGCTTAAAGCAATAACCACTACTCCCTTCCCCTCCAATAAGGCAATCACCACTATTCCTCTTCCCCACCTCATGAGCCTTGAAAAACAAGTATTCCTGTTTGCTTAAAATAGTTTGCACTAGAAAACTGGGGAGATAGGTTTAAATATTTATCCTTGACACTGTAAACCATTTTACTACTCACAAAATAAGCACTAGTGCCCAACTAGAGTGATCACATCTTACACACACACACACACAGACACACACAACATACTATTAGAGCTTTTATTTACTTCAATTGCTACTTCACTGGGTTAAGAGTATAAAATCTCAAAGCTGATAAAATGCAGTTTTATACTTCCATCACTAACCTTCCCCTTATCCTAAACAAATTTTCACAAAAAAATTAGCAAGAGATTAAAAAATGCAGTGTTCCATAATTTTATTTTAAGTGGTTCCATTATTTTAAACCAGAATAATTGTACTGGGACTCTTCAGATATGGAGACCTAACTGGTCAATTTCTTTGAATATTTTTAGGCATGTTTGGTTTCCCCTAGATTATCTGCTCTTCTAACTATCATTTTCTTCCTATCTTCCTTACCATTCTACCACAATATATCTACAAGTCTTCTACCAGTTTTCAAGAATAAATATAACCAAAATAACTCACCTCCCCTTCAGCCTACCTATAATGAACCCCAAAATTAAGTGCCCCTCCCCCAAAACACTTGCTGTGTGACACACAATCTTTCACCCAGCTCACTCCAAAATCCCTTCCAGAGCAAAGCCCCCAGCCATGAGGAAAAAGAGCCCAGAGCTACAGCTACAGTGATGAGGCCCCATGGAAAACCCCAGTGAACTTTCCACTCCTTTAAGATCCTTGGTTTTACCAGTTCAAGTCCTCCTCCACTGACAAAGACAGTCATTTCCCCATCTGGACAGATCTAGATGTGGTTTCAGCTGCATGGAGAACTTCCCATGTGGAAATTCCCTTTTGTAAATACTAATCTTAAGAAAGTTGCCTGGCACACGAGAAAATTAAGTGACTTAATCCCAGTTAGGATGTGTCAGGAGGCAGAACTTCAACCCACATCTTTCTGACTCCAAAAACAGCCTTTCCATCCATTGCTACCCCTTCAAGATACTTACAAATTTATTTGTTAATTTATTCTCCCTAATATTAAAATCTTCTAAAAGGTAAGGAGGAAGATGCAAGTTTTTTTCTCCATTACTAAATAATAAAGTTTATAGGAATAGTCACAAAGTAATTCAACATCATGGCCAGGAAAACCCTCATCTCCAAACATTTGATCTAATTCTTTACTCGGTCTTTTATGACTTGTTTTAATTTCACGGATTCTATTATCCTAGATAAAAATTTAAAAAAAATTTTTTTTCCCCCAACCAAAAACTAAACTCGAAATACAAAAATTAAAAGGAGAAATCAATAAAATTGAAAGTAAAAAAACTATTGAATTAATAAATAAAACCAAGAGTTGGTTTTATGAAAAAGCCAATAAAATAGATAAACCTTTGGTAAATTTGATCAAAAAAAAGAAAGAGGAAAATCAAATTGATAGTCTTACAAATGAAAAGGGGGATCTTTCCACCAATGAAGAGGAAATTAGAGAAATAATAAGGAGTTACTTTGCCCAACTTTATGCCAATAAATTTGATAACTTAAGTGAAATGGATGACTTTCTCCAAAAATATAGGCTCCCTAGATTAACAGAGGAGGAGATAAATTGCTTAAATAGTCCCATTTCAGAAAAAGAAATACAACAAGCTATTAATCAACTCCCCAGGAAAAAATCCCCAGGGCCAGATGGATTCACATGTGAATTCTACCAAACATTTAAAGAACAATTAGCCCCAATGTTATATAAATTATTTGAAAAAATAGGGGATGAAGGAGTCCTACCAAACTCCTTTTATGACACAGACATGGTACTGATACCTAAACCTGGTAGATCGAAAACTGAGAAAGAAAATTATAGACCAATCTCCTTAATGAATATTGATGCTAAAATCTTAAATAAGATATTAGCAAAAAGACTTCAGAAAATCATCTCCAAGATAATACACTATGATCAAGTAGGATTTATTCCAGGAATGCAGGGCTGGTTTAATATTAGGAAAACTATTAATATAATTGACCACATTAATAATCAAATTAATAAGAACCATATGATCATCTCAATAGATGCAGAAAAAGCATTTGACAAAATCCAACATCCATTCCTACTAAAAACTCTTGAGAGTATAGGAATAAATGGATTATTCCTTAGAATAATCAGGAGTATATATTTAAGACCGTCAGTAAGCATAATATGCAATAGAAATAAACTGCAACCTTTCCCAGTAAGATCAGGAGTGAAACAAGGTTGCCCACTATCACCATTACTATTCAATATAGTACTAGAAACGCTAGCCTCGGCAATAAGAGCCGAGAAAGAGATTCAAGGAATTAGAGTAGGAAATGAGGAAATCAAACTATCACTTTTTGCAGATGACATGATGGTATACTTAGAGAACCCCAAAGACTCTGCTAAAAAGCTACTAGAAATAATTCAAAATTTCAGCAAAGTGGCAGGATACAAAATAAATCCACATAAATCCTCGGCATTTTTATATATCACTAACAAAATGCAACAGCAAGAGATACAAAGAGAAATTCCATTCCAAACAAATGTTGAGAGTATAAAATATTTGGGAATCCATCTACCAAAGAAAAGTCAGGAATTATATGAGAAAAATTACAAAACACTTGCCACAAAAATAAAATCAGATTTAAATAATTGGAAAGACATTCAGTGCTCTTGGATAGGCCGAGCGAATATAATAAAGATGACAATACTCCCCAAACTAATCTATTTATTTAGTGCTATACCAATCAGACTCCCAAGAAACTATTTTAATGACCTAGAAAAAATAACAACAAAATTCATATGGAAGAATAAAAGGTCAAGAATTGCAAGGGAACTAATGAAAAAAAACTCAGAGGAAGGTGGTCTAAGTGTACCTGATCTAAAGCTATATTATATAGCAGCAGTCACCAAAACCATTTGGTATTGGCTACGAAATAGACCGGTAGATCAGTGGAACAGATTAGATACAAAGGACAAAAAAGGGTACATCTATAGCAATCTAATCTTTGACAAACCCAAAGATTCCAACATTAGGGATAAAAATTCATTATTCGGAAAAAACTGTTGGGAAAACTGGAAATTAGTATGGCAGAAATTAGATATGGATCCACACTTAACACCATATACCAAGATAAGATCAAAATGGGTCCATGATTTAGGCATAAAGAGGGAGATAATAAATAGATTAGAGGAACAGAGGATAATCTACCTCTCAGACTTGTGGAGGAGGAAGGAATTTATGACCAGAGGAGAACTAGAGATCATTATTGATCACAAAATAGAAGATTTTGATTACATCAAACTAAAAAGTTTCTGTACAAATAATACTAATGCAAACAAGATTAGAAGGGAAGTAACAAATTGGGAAAATATTTTTAAAAACAAAGGTTCTGACAAAGGTCTCATTTCCAAAATATATAGAGAACTGACCCTAATTTATAAGAAACCGAACCATTCTCCAATTGATAAATGGTCAAAGGATATGAACAGACAATTCTCAGAGGAAGAAATTGAAACTATATCCACTCACATGAAAGAGTGTTCCAAATCACTACTGATCAGAGAAATGCAAATTAAGACCACTCTGAGATACCACTACACACCTGTCAGATTGGCTAAGATGACAGGAACAAATAATGACAAATGTTGGAGGGGATGTGGGGAAACTGGGACACTAATACATTGCTGGTGGAGTTGTGAAAGAATCCAGCCATTCTGGAGAGCAATCTGGAATTATGCCCAAAAAGTTATCAAACTGTGCATACCCTTTGACCCAGCAGCGCTACTACTGGGATTATATCCCAAAGAAATACTAAAGAGCGGAAAGAGACATATATGTGCCAAAATGTTTGTGGCAGCTCTTTTTGTTGTAGCTAGAAACTGGAGGATGAATGGATGTCCATCAGTTGGAGAATGGTTGGGTAAATTGTGGTATATGAAGGTTATGGAATATTATTGCTCGGTAAGAAATGACCAGCAGGAGGAATATAGAGAGGCCTGGAGAGACTTAAATCAACTGATGCTGAGTGAAATGAGCAGAACCAGAAGATCACTGTACACTTCAACAACAATACTGTATGAGGATGTATTCTGATGGAAGTGGAAATCTTCAACATAAAGAAGATCCAACTCACTTCCAGTTGATCAATGATGGACAGAGGTAGCTGCACCCAGAGAAGAAACAATGGGAGGGGAATGAAAATTGTTAGCACTAATATCTGTCTGCCCAGGTTGCATGTACCTTCGGATTCTAATGTTTATTGTGCAACAAGAAAATGATATTCGCACACATGTATTGTACCTAGACTATATTGTAACACATGTAAAATGTATGGTATTGCCTGTCGTCGGGGGGAGGGAATAGAGGGAGGGGGGGTAAATTGGAAAAATGAATACAAGGGATAATATTATAAAATATATATATATAATAAAAAAAAAAAAAAAAACCAAAAAAAAAAAAAAATTTTTTTTTAAATTAGAAGATACAAGAAAGTGGTATTCTTAATGTCTTCATATCACTATCTTATCCAATTAAAGGCATCCAACACTGCAAAAGCAAAAGTTCTAAATTTAAGAAGAATGCAAACATATATATTACCACTTATATTCTTCTCAGAGATTTGTAATTTTATCACAAACTAAAAATGTCTATCTCAAATTATCCCACCAGACCTATCTTTCAAATACTGGCCATAGAATCAAAAGCACCTAGATTTGGAAAGATTTTAGAGATCACTTAAATTCAATCCCTCCTCAAATGAGGAAACAGGGAGGAACTTGGCCAAGGTCAGGGGTCCATCTCCTTGAGCCCACTCTTCTGGCAGTGAATTCAGAATTCTCCAAGTTAACAAGGTGCTTCTATTATCATATGGGACAGCTGGGGAAAGGAGGGAATAGGTCTCGAACAGAGAGAAGGAATTAATCACTATCTTTTTCATTCAAGGAAAAGTTTTTTGCACATATTTGCTTGAATTGTTCATCTGTTACTGAGAATGTATACTCATTCTTTTTATAAGAATAACTATTCACAGTAGTTCATAGCAAAACACAAGGAAATTCTAATCTACTTTGAAGCTTTTTAGAACCACAGATAGCATCAAGGTTAATGTGTCTTGTCAGTTGAGAAAAAAAAAAGCAATGAAAAGGCTTCATTGTACTGATGGTCAGGCTTTAGAAGTAAAAAATTCTGGAGAATTTAGTTTTCTACCTGAATACTAGCATTTGTCTGCTTGGGGAACAGGGAGTTTTATTCCATATTTCTTCTCCAACTCCTTTCTGAAAGGACTTCCAGGCACAGATGATAATTTACTATGACATTTTTCCCCCTAATGCACAGATCCCAAAACAACATGCCAAAAGAAAGTGTTTTATAGGGTTCATAGACCTATGATAATAAAATTAAACATCTCTATATCCCAATCCCCAAAGTGTTGGCTACATCAATGGTAAACCTTTTGTAACCTGTCAGTTAATTTAAACTAATGCAAGTATCTGGAACTCAAAATAATTCAAAGTAAAAAGACTCTAAGAGAGCATGAACAATCTACTATAGCTGGGAAGAATTGAAAAGCTTAAGAATCCCATGGTTCAGCAAATGGTTGGCACCTGTAAACTCACCAGGAAAACTTTTAAAAGAAAGTTGTATTTCTGGCCTTAGTTCTGCATTGTCCATTTAAGGAAAGGGTAAAAAAAACAAAACAAAACAGAAATCTGTTCAATGACTAAAGAGCCTAGATTACTTTAAAGCATCTGTCAGCCATCCTCTCAGTAATTTTTTAAGCTTTTTGTACTATGCTAAAATTTTAGGCATTATAAAATCAAATCTAGGAGTAGCTAGGTGGCGAAGTGGATAGAGCATCAGCCCTAAAGTCAGGAGGACCTGAGTTCAAATGTGGCCTCAGATACAACACTTCCTAGCTGTGTGACTCTGGGCAAATCACTTAACCCCAATTGCCTCATCAAAAAAGCAAAAAAAAAAAAAAAAAAAAAATCTACATCTCCCTATCTTTTTTGGAGAGTTTTTAATTTTTATAAATATTAACTTATTTTAGCCTTACAACAACCCTGGGAAGTAAAAGTTATTTTACTTATGAGAGAGTAAGTGATTTACTCTGCATCACACCATAAGAATAAGTCACATTTGAACTTATCTTCCAGATACCAGGTCCAGTGCTCTTACCCACTGTACCATCTTGATGTCTAATGTCTGTCCATGCAATGGTCTTTTAATGTCGTCTTCTCTAATTTAAGGCTGAATGAAAGGTATATTATTTCTAGAATAAATGGAGAAGTGAATATAGCTTTGCTAAAATTTAGAACATAGTAATTTTGAAGATGTCCTTTAAATTTTTAAAATGAAAAGATAAAATCCAATCAATTAATTTGAGATGGTATGTTGTCAGATGGATTTAAATCCAGGAGAGGAGGTGGGCACTCAACACAATACAATACAATACAGGATGTTCACTTAACCACTTAATGAAGTCCTGTTGGAAGCTCCTTAATGTCAGACTGGTGACAAAGCTTTGTATAAGCTTGAGTTCTAACTCTGCCACTTTAGCTTTGTGAGTTGAAGCTAATCTCTCAATTTCTTTAATAAGTAGTTTGGTATTAATATTTCTTCTCAGCATTGCTGAGGAGTTATTATCTGACCATGCAGTAGAGCAGATACTGTATCTCCTGGCAACTAGCATGTTTTAAAAACAAATATGATTACAAAAAATATTGGTGACCTTCTTCAAGACAATCCTGTCTTACTCTGCAGACATTAAAAAGTGAACTGTCTTATATTTCATCAAGTCCCACACTAAGAAATTAGTTTTATTTCTAAAATTCAAATGAATGACAAAATAACCAGAGAAGCCTCAATTTCATGGACAAGCAGTTTTCATTAAACACAAACTCTCTATCTTATAATGTAAAGAATGAATCCTAGCTTAAAGATAACATTAAAGGTTATGGATGCGTGAAGTTAGTTGATATACAATTAAAGCTTTACGTTCTTATAAAACACTTAACAGGAAGTCATGCAAATTTGAATCAGCTCAGTTTCTATACTATGCAACATTATAGCAGAATACTTTTCAAAATACCAACTTAGCACAAAAGTTGCCAACAGGCTTTCTTTAGAGGTAAGATTATAAATAGCAACCCCAGCTTTTTACCATAATAGTAGTTTTTAATTCTTTCATTTACTCCCACCTTTCTACTTCCTCATATGAATAGGAAACAAAGTACTATCAAAGAAATCTATAGTCAAAGTTTGGTTCCAGAGATGAGAAAATACGTAACTTTCCCTTCAATGGAAGGGTGGTGAGGTGTAGAACGGTGCATACGTTATAAGACTTGGCTAAGACATTTATTAGTTTTGTTGAATTACATTTTTTTTCTGCTTAACTTTTTCATATGCAGTATGATTTGAGTAGAGCAATAGGAGAGGCATATTCAGAAACTGATGTGATATAAAAACAAATTATAGTAATACACTTTAAAAAATCAATAAAACCATTAATATCACTACTGGGAACTTACCCCAATCAGAACAAAAGAAAATGTCCCCTATATGCCAAAATCTTTATAATAGCTTTTTCCGTAGTAGCAAAAACAAAAACAACAAACCCATGGAAATAAAATAAGTAGCCATTGATTTGGCCATGACTCAATAACTAAAGTTATGGAAATGTAATGAAATGTTATTGTTCCATATTTGTATCAAATATGAAGAATTCAGGAAACTGATATGATACAAAATGAAGCGGAATCAAGAAAACATGCACAATGACTAGTCACAACAATAAAAAAAAAAATTAAAAAACATGAGAATGCAGATCAATACAATGATTAATCTTGACTCCAGAAGTCTGAGACAGACTTTCTCTTTGGTAGAAAGGAGGTGAAATGCAAACACATAAAGTATACTTTATCAGAAGTGATTAGTGTATCAACTTGTTTTGCCCTAATTGTATTTAATTATATAGAAAAGTGAAGATTAGTTACTGGGGGGAGGGGAACAAAAAAGGATGAAAACCTTTCAACAATAAAAATCCAATAATGACCTTGTGTGATGGAGAAAAACTTTAATAATTCAGAAACAGCATAAGATATATCTTGACACTCAAAGGAGTAAAACAATTAACCAACAGCCACATCAGATTCTGAGAGGAGTGTCAGTTATTTGCCCAAGTTTCCCTGTAAGCATAGATCAAAAGGGAGTGGTTACCAAATTTATATGTTCACTAGTGATTAGTGATACTTGGTTTTAGTGTGAAACAGATAAGTGAACTATAAGATTAAAACTTAAACTACCACCCACATACTCAAGTCCCACTTTCAAATTCTTCAGATTCTGTTACTTTGTTAGCATCTAAGCAATTTCCCAAGTTGAGCCTTTTTCTTCTGAATGTATTCTATCCTTTTATTCTTTTCTCAATATTTCTATTCTTTAAGGACTAGTGATTCTGTCAATATACGTATTATCTTCACTAATGCAGACCATAACTCACTTATAACTTAAATCATCTGAGTGTTACCATAGCCCAAAGTTTTATGGTGCTAACTTCTCTCCAAATTTAGGCAGTTTGGCCTATAGACAATGCATTAATCTATCAGCAGACCTATACTTTCACTCATACAAATTAAATTAAAATAGAGATAACCATGAATGACAGACATATCTTTTTTAAAAGATCATTTGAGTAGCACCTATAATACATTGAAAAATCATGACAACGGGTATTAATGTTTTTTTCAGGTAATGTTTTTTAATTAAGTTAAATGAATCTAGTAACCTGATTCTCTTTGTTCATATTTCCATTTCCAGTCTGAGGTATCATGGGGCTATTCTCTGAATTGGATTTTAATTTTTAAGACTATCTTTCTGTGTTTTAAAACTTTCTAGGCTTCCTGTAATGATTGTTTTTTTTCAAAAATCACCAATAGTGTGCTTCATTCGAAATAACCTGCTACATTCAAAGTCTATATCTAATTGAAGTTAAATCCTGAGGCTTTTTTAATCTCAAAAACATGAATTTCCTAGAGAACAACTTCAGTATCAATAGTTTTATTTTGTTTCCAACTCCATAAGTAGGGTTATTCAAAGGCAATGACAAAATCCATATTTCATTTATACTGGAATACACTTGAAATTTTCAACTGCAATCTGAACTACCAAGCAAACAACCAAGAGACACCTGGACTCTCACTCACACCAATTCTCAATTGTTATCTTGGCTATAATCAAGGAGATCAGAATGACTATTAACAGCTGCAAGTTTCCTAAAATTGCAATAGAGATACTTCAGAAAAGGTTATTTGAATCACTTCACAGAAAGCTACAACACAGCAACAGCACATACAGGATGCAAAAGATGACATTGTCCCACAACTGTTTGTTGAATATATATATATATATATATATATATATATATATATATATATATATATATATATATGCAACATCTTGCCAATAGTAGCATATAAAGCATAAACTTTTCATCTTTGGTATTATTAAAAAAAATACCATGTTTCAATGATTATAGTTTGCTTTGGTTTCCCCATTCTAACATATTTATCATGTTTAAATTCACAATCTGAAGTTTATGATTTGTTATCAGTTGATACAAATATAGTTGAAGTACAAGACAAAGAAAGTAAATATGCATTTATAATAATAATAGCACCTTCTATGTGCAGATACTGTGCTAAGCACTTTATAAAATATTAATGAAATTATAGACCCTTTAAGTATTAAATATAAAACGACATTAATAACTTCATTTACATAGTGCTTTAAGTCTTACAATGGCATTCTTTCCACTCAACTCTGAGAAGTACATAGTACAGTGTGTGGCAGAAAGAGTACTGTTCTTAAAGTGAAGAGAGATCTGGATTGAAATGCTAACTGAGATACTTAGTAGCTCTGTGACTATTGGTAAAGGACCATAAAGGCTGGAGGGTGGGGAGGAAGGGAAAGAGAGGGAAGGAGAGGGGGAAAGAAGGAGAGAAGGGGGGAAAAGGGAGACAGGGAGAGAGGGAGAGATGAGGGAGAAAGAGAGATCACACAACTAATAAATGTCTAAGCTGGAATTAGAAACCCCAGGTCTCCCGATTCCAAGTACAGAACTAAATGAGTTCAAATTTGATTTCCTTTTTCTTCTCAGTTAGAGGATATATGATTGCACAGACTTCAGAGAAGCAATATGGCAATTCTATAATCAGACCAATTTAAAAATGCAGGACTTCTTAACTGGCCCATTTTAAAAAGATTTGTTGTGTATACACACTTCCTCTCTCTCCTCTACCCTCCTTCAATAAGTCCTATGTGTGATGCAAAAGAAATGTAGTTCAGTTGGTTTGATGAATTAAACTAAGGAGTTTACAATCTAGTTGAGAAAAGGTGTAAGGCAAAATCTTCCTAATGGTAGCTAAGAAGTATTTTGTGGACACAAAGTAAGGGAAACATTGGTTTAAAGGTAGGGATAAGAAAGGTTTTTTGGGGAAAAAAAAAAAATGAGTATAGAAGAAAGTGGTGGTCATGGACTGCTGAGGAGATGATATGACAAGGAGGTGGAGAGGACTGGTCAAGGGCTGAGCAAAATGTAGAGATCTCAGCTAGGCCTTAAAATGTACTCCTATCTGGAGTGTACAAGAGAAATGCGCTCAGATAGCTTCCCAATCTAGGACAGAGCCTAATATGGTACTCTGTACATCACAGGGATTTAAACATTTGTAGAATTGAAATTCATTGAGTCTGTAAAGACCATAAGATGGATAGCTTTGAAAACAAACCTTGAATCAAAGGGCAGTAACATATCCACTTTAGACTCTTAGGACTTTAGGACTTTAAATTGGGATCCAATGAGTAGCAATTCACTGACTCTAAGATCAAGTATAAAAGGGATGTAGACATTCTTCCAAAATCACCACCTGGGTTCAACAATCACCTGAGCAAATTCTATTTACTTAGGGAGCTATTTTTCCTAATAAGATCAATCTATCCAAATTCCAATGGAGATAACAGCAATATATCCTACTGAAGATAGCCATTCATTTGAAACATAACTGTGAGTACTATTGATAGATTTGTTTTCTTCAGAGAGACCTACACATTTTTTGAACAATTTTAAAAATTGAAAAAGGGAAGTTTATTTGTAACTACTCATGTAGAATGAAAAATGTTAAGAATGTCATTATAGTCTATTGTTTCTCCATCAGCTCCCTCTCAATTTGCTGACAAATCTTGCTGATGACTCATTTCCTTTGGACTAATGAAGTCACCCCATTCCTTAATGATAGGCTTTTCATTAGTAATAGAAAGGAGAAAACAAATGTCAACTTACTTTGGAATACTAAAAGCAAATAGCAAATATTCTTTGAACACCAATATACCAAGCAACCAAGAAGCACTTATCAAAAGTCTACCATGTTCAGATACTGCTTTTATAGACAAAAATGAAATAGTCACTGTCCTCAAGAATCTTTCATTCTATCCAGAAGTAACATGTACGTTTAAGTAAACGTAAAATATACAAAGTAAACACAAAATTATTTCTGGAGTTGGTATTAACAGCTGAGGGGACAAAGGAAAGGTCTTATATAGGTAGGACTTGAGCTATACAAAGAGCATGGAAGAAAACATGCACCCCAAACTTCAAGTAAAAACTGTGCTAATTTAAAGTAATGTCCAAAAAAACAAAAAAATAAAAAATAATGTCCAAGTCCTGACCAATAATAATAATAATAAGGTTAACACTAAAAGAGCTCAGAGAGACTTTTGCAAATCTAAATTCTTGTCAAATACATTAATTTAAAAGCCAAATTTTTGGCCACAGCAGCAATAAAAATAGAAGTACTATATCTGATTTTCTAAAGCAAATATATCACATGTGCATTTTGTGCCAAAAGAAATTAACATTTTCTGAGAAAGACGAAATCTTAACCCAAAGACACTATGAAAAGAATTAAAATACTGCTTCTCTAAAGGCAAGCCTTCCCAATGGTCAAAATATTTTTTCAAAACAGGCTCAGCTAACAAAAGGGTCACTGAAAAGAGTAATTTTATAACTCCCTAAAGTTTGAAAAGTCAATATTGCACAAGATAAATTTATATTAAAATTAAATTAAATAGGGTTTGTGGGTTGTTTAAACTACACTAGACTCCATGTTACTGGTTAACAAATTCAATTCAGGAAAACCAAAACCATATGTATGTATATCACATATGTAAAAAACTGCTGATTATGATTGCCTATGTCCTCACAGGTATTTTGCTATTGAATCTTACAGAACCCTAGAGTAATGGTGATGTAAAGATCTTTGAAAAATTCTAGAAAAGGGGATGTAACTAGGTGGGGCAGTGGATAGAGCACCACTCTGGAAGTCAGGAGGATCTGAATTCAAATACCTCAGACACTAAACACTTCCTAGCTGTGTGACCCTGAGCAAGTCACTTAACCCCAATTGCCTCAGCAAAAGAAAAAAAAAGCCAAAAAGAGGGGTCTACTTCTTCACCTTCACTCTGCTTAATTTCCATAAAGAATAATTACACGAAAGGAACAGAACCAGTACAGATCTAGAGTCACTTTTGGAGGGGCTGCTTGGACAACAGTGGAATCTAGTTTGGCTAAAACCAAATAATTCCTCAAGAGAATATATTCACACACAACACCCACACTTCAGTTCTAAATCAAACAACTCTGCAAAGTTTTAGGACAACCAACCAGAAAGTCAAAGAAACTGAAAAATGTGGTTCTACTAACTCAAAGAATAATTGCAGAAGATCATCAGACCTCTTCACATATACAATATTTGTGAAGTTTAGTGGGGGAGAGGGAAGGGAGCAGGAAGGTTAAAAGTTCTCCTAGTTTTCCCCAAAGATTAAGAGAATTAAATCATCATTTCACAATCCAATGAAACATGGCTCAAAACCAAGATAACTAAGAAAACTGTTTCATCAAAGTTCCATAATTTATACCAAGAGACTATGCATCAATTTCTAGAGAATATTAAGTTATTTCACACAGAAATCACAAAACAAATAAACAAATATGCCCAAAAAAGACTTTACATGCTTTTAAAGGAATAATAATAAAGTTTAAAACAAAAATCTCTATTTCAAGGAGAAAAGGGCAATCTGGGCACCTAAATCTCTCAGTAAAGCTCTTACATAGCTCTCAGTAAAAAAAAAATGGAGTGACTGAAAACAGGTTACTATAAATTAATATTTATATTTTATATTTATATATAAGTATATAATTATAAATACTATAAATTAGGGCATGGGCAGCTAGGTGGCGCAATAGTGTGTTGGGCCTGGAGTTAGGAAGGCTTGAATTCAAATTCAGATGCACTTATTTTTGATTTTGTGGCACTGAGCAAGTCACTTACCTTGGTTTTCAGAAACTTCCTCATCTGTAAAATGAGCTTGGAGAAGCAAGTGGTAAAAGCATTCTAGTATCTTTGCCAAGAAAACCTCATATGAGGTTTTGAACAGTTGAACACAACCGAACAACATAAACTAGGACACTAAGAAAGGAAAAAAAATTTTGGATGTTTTTACTTGGGGGGAAAAAATGGTGACATGATCAACTTTTTAAGATTATAATCCTAAACAAGCAATAATAATAAACAACTTATTTTTATATAGTGCTTTAAGATTTACAAAGTATTCAATAGCAATGGTTTTGTCAAATAAGACATATGCAACACAACTTAGGAGATGGGATGCTACCCTCATGCTCTTTAGTGTAGAAATCAGTCAACAAGCATTAGTCTTCCGAAGTGAATCCTTTTATCTAGAGGGACCTTCAGTTTTTAAATGAACCCATTGTTTTCATATAACTTCTGGGAAAAATACCTATACTAATTTAGACCAGCTCACAGTTATGATTAAAAAAAAAAAAAAATCTGACTACAATGTTTATTCATTAGTGTTCATTCCTTTGTATGAAATGTCTCAATATTTTATTTGTAAGTTCTCTCAAGAGGCTTCACTAGTTTCCAAACCCCAATTTTACTGTAGTGCTGAAAAACAAATCACTCCTTACATTTTAATTCCATTCCTCAATAAGAGGAAAGTTTTACAGACAATAGCTCCAGAAAGTTGTTAAGCCAAATTACTAAACAAGAAGAAGGTTAATGCTTAAGAAAGATCAATTTGATTTTTAAAAGAAAATTCTGGAAAAATGATCCCACTAAAAATACTTTTAACATTCAGGTCTTTATTTTTTTAATTACATGTAAAATCAGTCACACATTTACTCTTTTATAATGTTTCCAAAGTTCAGTGACTGTCTTGTAAATGGTTTCTTTCCATCAACTGTGTTCATGAAAATTAAATATTACTTGACTTTTGAGTCATGGAGGGAGTGGTTTTACTTCTGCAATTCTGAGTCACCGAATACTCTCTCTGTTCAGAAGTTCTCAACTATTTGTCACTTACACAGGTGTCCTAAAATTAGCCAACCATTCCCAGAGGCAAGGCCATTTCTAGTTGACCCACTTTCCCCTGAGGCAAGACCATTTCTGGATGGCCCCAACATTCTCAAAGTCACAAAAATTCATCCATTCCCCTCCCCACTCCCACAAAAAAATTACCCGTTTGCCTGCAAATTTTTTCAGCCATACTATCCTCTCCCAGCCACATCTCAGGTGCCTCATAAAAACTGAGTATACCAGCACAAGGCACATACCCTGAGGCCCCAAGAGAGTTTGTAGGCAGAATCTACTCCCACACAAAAGCCTATACTTAGGCCCTAAAGAGTCACCAACCTGCCTTTCCTTTAAAAATGACCTTGCCTTGAAGCCTCTATATTCATTTAGACTTCAGAAGAAGAAACCCCCCAAGGAAACTATACAAAGAAAAATTCACTTTCTATTTCTGAAGTGGGGTGATTTGGAAAAAGGCAAGAACCCCTCCAAGGTTTATATGAATTTTATGTGAAGAGTCCATCGCATTGGGGTGAAGTTGGTTTTTGTGAGAGCAAGGCCTCCTCGGGGCAGTCACCAAGTTTAAGGGTTAGCCCCAAATCCCAAGCACTAGAGCCACTCATTATCAAGCCTTCAGAAAACACTTGGGATTCAGGAACCAATGATCCCAACAAGAAAGGGGAAAGAGGACCACACAAATGAGAGCATTCCTATGATAGCAGAACATTAATCAATTAAGATACATTATGAAGCATCTACTCCATTGGAGGCACTAGGTGTATTAATTTATGGCATCAGACCAATCCATTCTCAATATTCCAACCATCAAAAGCAATCTGAATGTTGAATTGTTCACTTGTCACCCTGCTGCACAGTGCACTTGCCCCTGGTGTATACAGACAAGTGATTCAGAGGCCTCGATAATGTCATTCTGCTTCCTTAGTTTCCGTTTGTACTTTCAACAGGACATAACTTCACTGACTTCCTGTCTGAAACTACCGCACATCATATGGAACACAGAAGCAAAAAGCTCCCATGTTCCACTGCAGTAACAGCTCCTTTTTTGATAAAAGGGAAAGTGCTAACCTTTAAACTCAAGGAAATCTACAAAGTAAATGTCCCCTGGAATTTTAGATATGGAGAAAAGTTGTGTGTTCAGGTTTTCTTGCCAGGAGTAGGGAATGGAAAACAAGTCCTAGACCAGGGATAAAATGTAATTCTATACAATCCTGCATTATACGTTTCTAAAATGCCTTTCATTTAAAACAAAACAAAAACAAACAAACAAAAAAAAAAAAAAAAAACACCTCTCCAAGCCCTTTAAAAGCCTCCCAGTCTAGTACAGACAAGGTCAGTCTAGAAAGATGTAGGGAGACCGGAGAAAGCCAGAAAGGGCAGGACCAATCATTAGCAAACTTTTAAATGCAAATGGATACAACTAGCACGGGGTGGGGGAATTAAAGCAGGAAGAAGCCAAAAAGTCTGCTTCCCCGGGCTCAAAGCTCCCGAATCCCCGGGTTAGACAGCCCACCCCAGGACTCATGGAATGTCCCTGCATTTACAAGTAGCCAGCTAAAACACTCTCTCATACAAGAACAAGTCCCCTCCCCCAACCCCCTCCGATACCACCTGGAGACCCAGGAAGGCTTCCTCCCTTTACAGAGTGAGGGACACCTGAAGTCCTCCACATGCCATCTAAAATAGGTGACCCCCGAAGATCACCCCCGCAATAGTGACCACCGGAAGCCCCGATGCCACCCTCTACAATAAAGTTGTCTCCCTACGAAGGCCCCCCCAAACAAACTCGAAGCCCGTGGAGGCGCTCTCCCTCACGCCCGCCCCGGGCCGCTCTCTCCTTCCGGGGACGTGTCTAGGGCCTGGCTAATGGCTGCGGCTGCCCTTCCCGGCCCCGACCCCGGCGCCCCTTCCAGGATGCCCCCCAGGGTCTTACTCACGCCGGCAAGCTGGGGGCTGGGCATTGAAGTCTGGCGGCGAGGGCTGGCGGGCGGCCGGGGGGCTCCTCTTCAGTCACCTCGGCGGCGGCGGCGGCGGCGGCGGCGGTGGCGGTGGCGGCGGCGACGACTCCCCCCCAGCCTCCCCCTGAGCGCGCGACACCCGGCCCGGCCTGGCGGCGGCTCCGGCCCCGGCCCCGACGGCGGCTCCGGCTCGGGCCCCGGCTCCGGCTCGGGCGGCGGCGGCGCGTGCCAGCGAGTCCGTCTTGCTGCGGCGGCGGCGGCGGCTCCGGCTCCGGCCCCGGCTCGGGCTGAGGCGGCAGCGGTGGGGGCTGCGGCTGCTCCCCGTATGGAGGCAGCGCTGGGGCTTCGCCTCGCGCCGCTCCGCCGAAGGGCCCGCTCCGCGCTCCCGCCGCCGCTGTTGCTTCCGCTGCCGCTGTGGCTCCCGCGGTTCCGGCTCCCGCCGCCGCTGCTGCTGCCGGAACGGTTACAGCTCAACCTGATCGCGCCGCCGCCGCCGCCGCTGCCGCCGCCGCCGCCGCTCCTGCTGCGCGCGCAACCGGAACCACCTCGCCTTCTTCCCCTCCCCCTCCCTCGTGTCCCCTCTCCAGCGAGCGCCCCCGCCCTCCCGGGCCGTTGGTCCACTCCTCAGCCGTCCACTCCCTCCGCACCCCGGTCCCACCCGCTCGGCAGCCATTCCATCCGACCCGCCCACCCAGGCTCTCGCCTTTGTCTTGACCTCTGCCCTGTACTCCCCCGCTTCTCCCCATGGTTTCTTCCACTCGGAGCTCAACCCCATCGAGGCCTGATCCATGTGGGCGCGGGAATGGGGGAAGCCCCACCGCACACGCGCACACACGCACACTGGGCAGGAAGCTGCACCCTCAGGCGTCCCGGCCTTTGGCCTGCTTAGGAAGCGCTCCCAGCAGCCTTAGCTCCTGGAAGTATTGGCCGTACTGCCAGGTGCCATGACGCAAGGGCTAGGTGCCAGACCCTGCCGGGACGTGGCAAGGGAGCTGAAGGCTTCCCAGCCTCGAGGACTGGCAGAGGCTGAGGAGGCCGCAAGCCCGAGCCGCCTGCCCTTGGCTGGGGCTCCTGGACCCGAGGGTCCCCTTGGCCACGGCCCGGCAGCTCCTGGGCAGCCGCTCTCGGGCCTGAGGACTGACCAGCGGGGGGAGGAGGGGGGAGGACACAAATAGCAGGAAGCTAGGCCAGGCTGACTGCCAGTGGTCACGAAGAACAATCACTGGAAGTCTGCTCCGAGGGGAATGGAAGTAGCTTCGGGGTCTTCGTTACTTCAGAAGATTCCTGATCTCATCCCTGTGCGGCTTCCGCTCTTCAGAGAAGAAACCTTTAAACCTGGCTTTTCTTAACCTGCAAGTGACAAACAAACAAACATTCCCTGGGAAGGAACCCTCCTGGGCTAACCTCTCATAGGCCGTTCTTTGGAAGATTGACAGCCCATCAGTTACTGCACTCATTGTCAGAGCCCCCTCCCCCCTCGGGAAGACCTGCCTGGGACTGTTCTGGATGTGCACCTGGTCCCCTCCACTGCAGACAGAGGCGTAGGGGAGGACTTTTGTGGAGGGTTCGGGATCAGAAAACGGATCTCTTAGATGAAAGTGACTATTGAGTGTTCTCTCCAACCCGCCCCCAAACTAGGCACCTGAAGCTCCCCAAGGAAAGGAACTGTCTCTATACCTGGCACAGGGCTGGGATATTGGAGGAATCCTGGCCACTTCCTGTTCTTTCCAACTCTCAAAGCTGCCTCAGACACGGGGCCTTCCCCTCCCGGGTGGCCCGGAAACCCCAACAACGCAAAGCAGGGTCTGTCTCATGGCTGGACTTGGCCCCAGGAGGGATGACTTCAGGACAAGACAGGTAAGGCAGGCTTGCTCCCAACCGTGCTACAGATCAGGAGACAGGTTCCCCGGGCCCAGTGTCAGGAGGCTGGCCCTGGGAAGTCCTGCTGTCTCTCATCTCCATGAAGCACAGAAGTCTAGAAGGGATCAGAAGCACCACGCTATCACCTGGGATGTGGGGAAAACACCTCCTCTCTCTAAGGCAGACCCTGGAAACTTCCGAGGAGTGAATGGGAAATCATCCCAAGAAAGAAGAAAATCTCCCCATGTAGTGGGACTTATGACCTTATCAAAAATAGCTGCCCGAGTAGGGATGTAACCGTTTGTCTCCACACCTTAAACAGCTCAAGAACTGGGCTCGGGGCGCTTATGTTATACAGCGTGAATCATTCTTGGCAACGAGTTTAATACATAATAAATGCCTTCAGTTTAGTGGTGCCTTTTTCCGAAAGGCCCAAGTCTCATTAGTTTATTAATCCTCGAGGAGACAGCTCTGAGAAGCAGGCTGTCACTATCCTCTGCTTTAGAGAATTAGCGCCTCTTGGGCACTAAACTATAGAGTATATTCTCTGCACACCTTTCCAGTCTCACCCGATATCACTTACCAATTCCATGCTGAAATCCAGCCAAACTCGCTTTTTCTTTGTTCCTCATAGCTGACTATGCTCCCTACCCCCCTTGCCTGAAATGCACTCACTCCTTACCTCTACCCCATAGAACTAGCAAATGAGAAAATATTTTTTAAATAATAATAGCTTTTTGTTTTCAGAATATATGCAAAGACAGTTTTCAACATTTACCCTTGTAAAACCTGGTGTTACAATTTTTTCTTCCTCCCCTCCCGTAGACAATAAGTAATCCAACATATGTTAAACATGTGCAATTTGAGAAAATATTTTTTAAACTACTTAACACAATACCTTTTGGTCCAGCAGCGTCCCTACTGGGTCTATATCCCAAGAGATCATAAAAGAGGGACCCACGTGTATAAAAAAATGCTTGTAGCAACTCTTTTTGTGGTGGCAAGCAATTGGAAAGCCCATCAAAAAGGAAATGGCTGGATCAGTTGTGGTATATGAATATAATGGAATATTATTGTTCTATAAGAAATGACAAGCAAGATGATTTCAGAAAAGCTTGGAAAGACCTACATGAACTGATGCTGAGTGCAGAACCAGGAGAACATCGTCCACAGTAACAGCAACATTGTGTGATGATCAACTATGACAGACTTAGCCCTTTTCTTCGATACAATGATTCAAGACAATTCCAAGAGACTTGGGATGGAAAATGTCACCTGCATCCAGAGAGAGAACTATGGGAACTGAATGAGGATCAAAGCATACGATTTTCATTTGTTTTTCTCATGATTTTTCCCTTTTGTTCTTATTTTTCTTTCACAACATGACTAATATGAAAATATGTTTAAAATGATTCTACATGTATAACCTATATCAGATTGTTCACTGTCTTGGAGAGAGTGAAGGTAAGGAAGGAAAGGAGAAAAAAAAAACTTGGAACTCAAAATCTTACAAAAATGAATGTTATATTGGATTACTTGCTATTTAGGGGAAGGGGTGGAGAAGAAAGGAGAGGAAAAAAATTTGGAACACAAAGTTTTGCAAGGGTGAATGTTGAAAATTATACATGTGTTTTGAAAATAAAAAGCTTTATATAAAAATGAATGTTGAAAACTATCTTTACATGTAATTGGAAAAATAAAATGCTATTAAAATTTTAAGTACTAGACATACTACCTGGTACATGGTAGGTGCTATACAAATGCTTATTCCCTTCTCTCTTTAAGATACAATCCAGAACCATCTTCTGCTTGAAGGCTTTCCTGCTATCATCCTCCCTCCCAAACTACCTATCAGGAAGACCACATACAAAAGGAAGATAAAACAAAGTAAAGGGGATGGGACATGATGGAGAAATGCAAAGGGATGTAATCAGGTGGGCAACGATTTGTATTTAACTACTTTGTATATGTTTGTATTTAATCTGTATATATTTTATAGATGTCTGTTGTCTCCCTGATTAGCTTTTTTGCATTAAGAGATTATTTTCTTTCTTTGTACTCATATTCTCAGCAGGGGCCATTGGCAATCTTCTAGACCTATGTCTTTCCATTGAATCCAGATGACTTTTAGGAAAGAGTGAAGCTGATGACTTTACACAACTCTGCTTCACTTAAATCCTGTTCACTTGCTAGTCAAGACATCAGGATTAATGATCATTTTCCTGATGTCACGGACCGACCTCCAAGAAGAGGTTAACACAAGTTGAAGTCTAAGTTACAGTTATTAACGCATTTCTCACTTTCCTGAGTCTAGACTATCAGTACAACAATGAAACAAGCCCTGATCTGTAGTCAGTGTAAATGTTCACACTGAAGATTTAACAATGGGGATCTACCTTCTTCTCTTTCTTTATCACCTATCCATTTACCAATCTATCTACTTAGTTATTTCTCCCTATCTATCTACCTCTTTGAAAGTGTTTTGCTTTCAACTACCACCTCTCCTAATCTTGAACACAACAACAATCCCCAACATTTAGCATAGTGGCTGGCACATGAATGAGCATTTTAATAAATTAGCAATTGGTAATTGAATTGATTGACTGATAACACCTGCCCCAGTGCTGTGGTTCTATGTACAATTTAATTCAATAGACATTTATGGAGTCTGAGACGTTGAGTGCTTGATTGTTGGTTGCTGTCCTTCATCCTCAAAGAGGAGCAAAATACCACTATGTTGGAGTCAGTGTGTGGTGTGTCCAACTGTGGATGATCAGACCAGTACAAAATCAGAAGGCTCTACCTCTGGTCAGACACAAATAGTCTGTATGAACATTCTGAGTGGAGATGTCTCTAAATGTGTGCATATCACATTTCTTTTAAACTACAGCAATTCTGCTATGCTCAAAGAACCTAGAACATTCTCTGATGCAGGTACATCATACTGGGCAATCCTGTGACAATGTCTCCTATGTCTGACAATCAATTCCAAAGTTTTTCAAAGAAATCCTGAGAGTGTCCTTGTACCACTTCTTTTGAGGTCTGTGTAAGCACTTACCTTGTGTGAATTCTAGGTAAAATACTCTTTTAGGAACAACTGCTTTTGGCATTGGAGCAATGTGACCAGACCCTTGAAGCTGTACTCTCTGCAGCAGAATTTGAATGCTTGATAGTACAGCTCAAGAAAGGACCTCAGCGCCTAGTACCTTATCTCATCAGACCATCTTCAGAATCTTCCTAAGACAATTCAAATGGAAGCAATTCAATTTCCTAGCATGGTGCTGGTGTACTGTCCAGGCCTGTAACAATGAGACCAGCACAGCAGCTCCGTAGACCTTCAGTTTGGTAGGCAGACTAATACTTCTCTCCCACACTTTCCTTTGGAGCCTCCTAAATACTGAACCAGCTCTGGCAATGCATGTATCAATCAATCTCATCATCTATGTGTACTATCAGGGTAAAATTGAATTTCATCTGTCTTCTACTGAACCAAAAATTCTGCTTTTCTTTAAGCTTTGTTTGCATTTTACTTCTGATGGAAGATTGCTTTCCTAGAGACAGACGAACTATTCTGCTGATAAATCCTGTGGAGTTCTCATTTTTCATTTAATAACTTCTAAATTTCCTCATTGTTTTCATCAAATCAGTCCTGATGCTTGTTGAGTGTTCTGGTCCAGATGAGCAAATCTGTGGTCTGAAATTGCTCACTCTTTTTCTGCTCCAAGATTGCCATGTGCTGACTTAGCTTTCCTTCCAGATTAGCAACAAACTGTGTGGGGAGACAAGCTCTAACCTTTTTAAGTTTTCTGTAGTTGCCTTGCACTTTTGTTAGATGCAGTTGTTTACCCTGGAGAAGATAAGTCTATGATCAGTCCAGCACTCTGCATCACACATTGCCTTTATCATTCTCAGACCCTGTCTATCTCATGATCACAGTCTATTAAATGTCAATGTTTGCTGCAAGAGTGCAGACCGGAAGGTTTTTTGCATTTAGCTAAATAGAAGACAGTGTAAGTGATGAGCAGGTCATAAAATAAATGGCCAGGTCTTTAGTAAGTAGCTATAGCTGTTGTTGTTTCTGGCTCTATTCCTCCCAAGGACTTCCTGTCATGTCTGATAGTCTGTGCCTACTCTAACATTAAATTCACCCACAATTATAAACTCATCCTTTTTCAGCACATTGATAATGTGCGTCTCCAGATCTTCAAATTTTTGTTTCTCATGTGGGATCATATACACTGATAATGGTGTGACACTTTCTTGCAAGTGACGATCACACTGTCATGAGCCTGTCCTTTGTTTTTTTTGGAGACTTATGAGAACAATGACTAGATTAAATTTTATTTCAAAACCTTTTCCAGCTTCCCACTACACTTAGCACTCAATGCTAAGGATGCCTGTGGATATCGACATCTCATCAGCAGGGGTGTGCATCTAGGCTTACATTCTACTGGGGAGATAAAAGCACATAGATAAATAAATACATACCATAGGAGGGAGAAAATACTCACAAGTGTGACGATGTTAAAAAAAAAAAAAAAAAAAAAAAAAAAAAAAAAAAAAAGCTTCTCATAGAAAACAGCTTGAATGGAGCTTTGGAGAAAACTGGAGATGCTAAAAAAGAGATGAATATGAAGGGCCTTCCAGGCCTAGGAAGCAGCCTCTGAAAAAGCATGGCTGCTAAATATGGCTTGCTGAATTCTGAAAACAGTAGGCATGTTTATGAAATAAATCTGGAAAATTCAGATATTCACATGTAACAAGTATACTTTGTCTCTTTCCACTTACTGTTTCAGAACTAGATAGGCTCCTTGTAAAGGCTCTAGGAATCTTTTAAAGGAATATGGATTTGCTTCTTTAATGCTATAGACTTGAGTTCCCACTGGCTGCATTCCCTCACTGTTAGAAATCAGTGATTGGAACCCCAGATCTATGTAACAATTAACAACAATTAGCTTTTATAAAGAGATATTTACTTTGAAGTTACAGCAATGGCAAAATTACAATTTCCATCCACCCACTACCTGGAATATATACTTTCTCTTATCATACCTCATTTTGGGTGGAGAGGGGGCTTACTCTTAGCAGAGTTCCTATATAACTGACTCTACCAAGTTCATATATTCTAGTTGATGAGTTCTGGTCTGATATACTAAAGGTCTGGAATAGGTCTTTGCACCTATGACATCAGTGCTGTGTTAGCTGTAAAACTCAAGCACTGGCTTGTTAGGAAGTCACTCTCCTTTCACCCACAATTGAAGAAGAAAAAAGTGCCATGGCAAGCAAATAATCAAGGTTTTTGTTCACAGGCCACATGGTCTCAAAGAGAATAAGGCCCCAAGGGAAGAAATCAATGAAATCTAATAAGATGGAGCATGCAGACAATGCATCAAAGAGAAGCCAAGGGAGGCTTTTGAAAAACTTGAGGAAAAAGGACCCACATGTGCAAAAATGTTTGTGGCAGCCCTTTTTGTAGTGGTAAGAAACTGGAAACTGAGTGGATGCCCATCAATTGAAGAATGGCTGAACAAGTTATGGTATATAAATGTTATGGGATATTATTGTTCTGTAAGAAATGACCAACAGGATGATTTCAGAAAGTCCTGGAGAGATTTACATGAATTGAGGCTGAGTGAAATGAACAGGACCAGAAGATCATTGTATACAGCAACATCAGTATTATACAATGATTAATTCTGATGGACATGACTCTTTCCAACAATGAGATGATTGATGCTAGTTCCAATGCTCTTGTGATAAAGACAGCCATCTACACCCAGAGAGAGAGGACTGTGGGAACTGAATATGAATCACAACATAACATTCTCACTCTTTTTGTTGTTATTCTCTTGCATTTTGTTTTCTTACTCATTCTTTCCTTTTTGATCTGATTTTTCTTGTGCAGCAAGAGAATTGTATAAATTTGTTTACATATATTGAATTTAACATATATTTTAACATATATAACAAATATTGGATTGCTTGCCATCTAGGAAAGGGAGAGCAGGGAAGAAGGGGAAAATTTGGAACACAAGGCTATGCAAGGGTCAATGTTGAAAAATCATCCATGTATATGTTTTGAAAATAAAAAGCTTTAATTGAAAAGAAAAAACCCTCTTGCTGTTGTCTCTGCAGCCAAAGAGTCTTCTCTTCACCATGTAATTAGCAAATCAGAATCAGCTACAGAATATCCCCATTCCCTATCATCATGGCCATCCCTGGAGCAGGGTCCTAGTCTCTTCAAGTGAGGAGAATCTGTCAAATGCACAGTGCATGTGTCCCAAATCCCTATGATACACATAATAAGGAAGCTACACCAAAGCTCCTCAAAAGGAAGAAGACTTGCCCATACATAGCTAGGTGCAGAACTCCAACCAGGACCTTGAAATGCTGCATATTGCCTTGAATGTTTTTGGCACTTGATAATTATTTGTTGGAGTCAACAGATATTTACTTATTATGTGCCTAAGGATAAAACATCATGCTACAAAATGACTCAGGTCCAACTCTCAAAAGTCACACAGCCTCATAAAGGGAAAGACAAACACACAAGGGATAGAGAGATCAGAATAAAGAAAACCTGGGTAGTGTTTTGAGAAGCCTGAGTGGGGGGAGAGAGGCACTATGTTGTCCCTGGAGCTGGGGCAGGAGAAGGTTAGGAAGGCCTTGAAGGAAGAAATAGTTTTCAATGGAAATGTTTGCAGGAAATGCTAATCCAAGAAATGAGGGACAGATGGAACAAGGACATGGAAGGGAGAGAGGATGAGTTGAGAATGAGATGAAAAGTCATCCAATCTAGTTGAAACTTGGAAAGCATGAAGGAGAATGGAATAATCTAAAGCTGAGCAAGTCTGCCAGATGGAGGAGGAAGGTAGGGGAAGATGACCTTCAATACTCAGAATTCCTATTTTATTCATTAAACAATAAGGGACACTAGATATAATTCACTTTCTTATAATGCTCCTAGGTTTTACAGAGCACTTTCCTCACAACTTTGGGAAACGGGTACTAGAAGTATTATTTTCCCCATTTTGTGGTAAAAGAAACTGAGGCTAAGGTGGAGGTAGTGTCAGTGGGGAAAGAACCTACTGGAATCACCCAGGTTTGAACCCCAGTTTGAATGCCACCTTGTGGGATATCAGGTGAGTATTCAGTCTTCTCTGAGCTTCCATTCCCTCATCTCTAAAATGAAGGGTTTGAATAGAATGGCCTCTAAGGTCCCTTCTGCTCCTAAACACTATGCTCCCATGATCCTACAATCAATGATTCCTAGGCCTTCATTTCATTGTCTTTATGATGAAGGGATTGGACTGCTCAGCTTCTGAGGATCCTTCCCAGCTCTAGTTGGAAACTTGGACTGTCTCTGAGTCCCTGGATTCTAAGACTGAGTTTTCACTTCATCCTGTCCAGAATCTCATCTACCTTTCCTGGCCAAGTCCACCCAACAAAACCACAAGTGTGCCCCACCCCCTTCAGCACTTCTCAGTTTATTGCCTTCGCTATGAAGCTCCCTGAAGGCAAGAACTAGCTTGTTTGCTTGTGCTTAGCTCCGGGATATTAAGCACTATCAATTCAACAACCAAGCCTCCCAGAAAAGGTCTATATAACACAAGTTTAAGTTTAAGTTGTGTTATTAATTTCTCACTTTCCTGAGCCTAGACAAACAATAAAACAAGCCCAGATTTGTAGTCACATGCAAATGTTCCTACTGAAGATTTAATAATGGGGATCTCTTAAATCAGACTGGCTCCAGCACACTCTATCTACCTACTTATCTATCTACAGACATTTATCTATCTACCATCTATCCATTTACCAACCTAGTTATCTCCCCCTTCCCTTTTTTGACCAGTTTGAAAGTGTTTTGCTTCCAACTCCCACCTCCCCCAATCTTCCCTCACTTCTATTCCCATGTCCCTTCTCTTATTTCCTTCCCCTCCTACTTTCCTATAGGGTAAGAGAGATTTCTTTTTTTTTTTTTTTTTTCATTTTTCTACTTTTTTCCTTTTAGCTTTTTATTTTCAAAATACATGCATAGTTTTCAACATTCATCCTTGCAAAATGTTTTGTTCCAATTTTTTTCTCCCTCCCTTCCCCCTAGCTCCTCCCTTAAACAGCTAGTAATCCAATATATGTTAAACATGTACAATTCTTCTATATATTTCCACAATTATCATGCTGCATGAGAAAAGTCAGATCAAAAAGAAAAAAAAAAAAAGCAAACAACAAAAAACTGAAAATATTATGTTGGAATCCATACTCAGTCCCCATAGTCCTCTTTTTGGATACAGAGGGCTCTCCCCATCACAAGACCATTGGAACCTGCCTGAATCACCTCACTGTTGAAAAGATCACATCCATCAAAATTGATCATTATATAATCTTGTTGTTACTGTGTACAACGTGTAAGAGAGATTTCTATGCCCAAATGTTATGTATGTTATTCCTATTTTGATCCAGTTCCATAGACAGTAATGTTCATTTACTCTGTCCCCACCTAAATCCCTTATTTTCCCCTCCATTATAAAAGCTTTTTCTTGACTCTTTTATGTGAAATAATTTACCCCATTCTGCCTCTCCCTTTTCCTTTCTTCCAATGCATTTCTCTTTCTTATCCCTTAATTTTATTTTTTAAAAGGTATTATCCCTTCATATCCAAATCATACCTATGCCCTCTATCTATCTATATTTCTTTTAGCTGCCCTAATAACAAATTCTTATGAGTTGCAAGTATCATCTTCCCATGTAGGAATGCAAATCTTTTTATCAAGAAAGGTTATACTCAGTTTTTCTGGGTAAGTGATTTTTGGTTGTAATCCTAACTTCTTTGCCTTCTAGAATATCATGTTCTAAGTTCTCTGAACCTTTTAATGTAAATGTTGTTAAATCTTGTGTTATCCTAACTTCAAATCTATGATGCTTGAATTGTTTCTGTATGGCTGCTTGAAATATTTTCTCCTTGACCTGGAAGCAATAAAATTTTGCTATAATAGTCCTGGGAATTTTCATTTTGGGATCTCTCTTAGGGTGTGATCAGTGGATTCTTTCAATTTCAATTTTACTCTCTTGTTTCAGAATATCAGGGTAATTTTATTTTTTTTTAGCAATTTCTTTAAAGATGACTTGTAGACTCTTTTTTTCTCTTGGCTTTCAGTTATCCAATAATTTTAAAATTCCCTCTCCTGTATATATTTTCTAGATCACTTGTTATTCCAATAAAATATTTCATGTTGTCTTCTATTTTTTCATTCTATTCATTTCATATTATTCATTTTTCTTGAAAGCTTTGGATACAGAACCTTTTTCAGAGTGTGTGTTTTCATCTTCCTTGTCATCATAATAACTTTTTATGTTGTTTGCTCATTTTTCTAGCGTATTTCTCAACTTTTAATTTTCTATTAAAGTGGGGCTTTACAAAGCTATTTTCAGAGATAATTCTAGGCACCTGTGTTTTCAGTTATTCCAAGGTATGCTTTAAGTCGAAGTATGTTTACTATTTCCCTCGCCTGTACTCTGGTCTTGGAATGACCATAAGCATTATTTTCTGCCTTGGAGGGTCCCTGTTCCACTGTAGTAGGCTGCACGTTTTTAGTGTGCTAGTGCTCCTCCTCACACTGGGACTGTCACCCTAGATTGTGACCCAGAATTGAATATGGATAAAACAACAATATCTTGCCCCTACTTCCAGCAACAAAACCCCTACAAATCTCCTTCTGATTAGCCCTTCAACCCCCCTGCTATCCTTGGGTTGAGAATTTGCAAGAAGCTACTGTCTGCTGATTCAGTAGTTGTAACCCTAAACTCCTTTGCCCTCCAGAATATTGTGTTCTAAGTCCTCTGAACCTTTGATATAGATGCTTTTAAATCTTGTATTATCCTAGCTGCAGCTCCATGATGCTGGAAACCAAACCAAGCCACATCCTGGTTTGCTGGGACTGGGTCTGCACTGAGCAACCTGTGCTGGACTGTGTGCTCCCTAGTATGACAGACATTTCCTGCAAGCCTTTTAAGTTGTCTTTGGCTGGAAAATTATCTCACCCTATCTTTCTGTGGATTCTGCCGCTATAAGATTTTTTTTTTTCCTGAGGCAATTGGGATTAAGTGACTTAGCCAGGGTCACACAGCCAGGAAGCATTAAGTGTCTGAGAACAGATTTGAACTCAGGACTTCCTCACTTCAGGGCTGGTGCCCTATCCAAGTAGCTGCCTCAAGTGAGAGAGCTCAAGTGAGTGGCTGCCTTTTCTCCATCATTTTGACTTTGCCTCCATCTACCTATTTTTCATTTATCTACCTATCTATATCCATATTCTCTCTCTCTCTCTCTCTCTCTCTCTCTCTCTCTCTCTCTCTCTCTCTCTCTCTCTCTCTCTCTCTCTCTCTCTCTACCTAGCTATCTATGATCCTTAAAAGGTTACCTGATCAGAGCAGTACGTTTGTTGAATGAATGCTACTATTAAGGATGAGCAAGTTCAATTCTAGGGAAAGGCAAATCCACAGTACTGTGTAGCCAAAGTGACTGGGGATGGAGCAGAGCTTGGACAATCCATAGTATTAGGGAAGACTTTTTGTTGGAGATGGTCCTTGAGCTGAACGTTGAAAAAAGTGAGGGATTCCCAGAAGTAGGAATGAAGAAGGAATTTGCTTCAGATAAGTAAAGGCAGGAGACAAAATGTAAAATATGAGGAATAGCCAATAGGCAAATTTCTAGAATGTCAAATTTGTAAAAGGGAAGTCATGTGAAATTGGTTTGGAAACCTGGGTTGGAGCCGTCTTGTGAAGGGCTTTGAATACCCAACAAAGTTTGCATTTTATCCTAGAAGAATCTCTAGAATTTCTCATGTCCAGTCTATCCTGCCTAAATCTAGTTTGTCCATAAGACTGTGAGATCTTTGAAATCAAACTGTTTTTTACCTTCTTTTGTAACCTTTAGCGAAGGACCTGGTACACAGTCGGTGATTAATAGATGATGATTATTAGTTGACTGACTAACTGAATAGAGAGTAACATGGCTGTGTGGAAGTGGGGTGGGGATAGGCTGGAGTGGAGAAGATACTTGGAACAAGAACTGTTTTAGGAGGTTATTGAAATAGTCCAGATGAGATTCCTAACTAGGACCTGTGACTTCCAGTGTTCAACACCCTGGTCAACACTACTCTAAGAGTCTCAAAGTCTTAGGGGAGGGACAAGGGTAGAAATTTTCCAAATCAAAAACCAAATGAGACCACCATGGCCTCAGAATTTTCTCTCATAGTAATGGTCGATTAATGGGAGACCAGAAGAAGAAGAAAGGAGTGTTTTTGCACTCCTCAGCTAGTCTGGAATTCTGCTTAGATTTGAAAAGATCTGCCAGTGGGTCCTTCCATTACAAGGCCCACACCCTAGCAGAATGATAACCCACGAAGGAGGGAGATGGGGGAGGAAGGAATGCACTGATTCACTGCCCCACCCATCCCTTGCCTCTAATCTAGTGTGGAATTTTACAAACCTCTTTAAAAAAAAAAATGAGTGGGTGCCCAGATTCCCCAGAAAGCAGCAGCATCCCCACTTGCCATCAGTTTTTGTAACTATCCAGAAGGTTTGCAGAGAGCTGCAGAAGCTCCCAGTGGTCTCAGTCACTCAGGGCAATCACTGCCCCACAAAGCAGTGACAACCTCCAAGTAAGTTCCTGCTATTCGGGGAAAACCCAGCCGGGGAAAGAGGGAGAGGAACTGTAGATGTTCACAAATGTCACAGTTGTTGGGGTTTTGGGGGGGAAGGAGAAGAGGGAGGGAGATTTCCCCTCAATGGTGGATCTGGAAAGTTATAGTCTAATAATAATTATAGGGGACAAAATGGACCCAGGAGACACCAGGACTGAGATTTTTCCAGGAATTTCTCCCTTATTGAATTGAGTTCAGAGGCTTCTCTCCTGTCTGAAGCAATAGCACTCTTGGGTTAGATGATGCACAGGAAAAGGTCACTTGATTTCCCTTCCTAGGAGAAAGGTCCAGAGGTTTTCAGAACTGGAAAGATATTTGAATTAAGCAAAGGATTTCATCTAACAGTTGAGGAAATGGAGGTCCAGAAAAGCCTTGCCTAAGATCATACAGAAAGCTAAAAGCAGGACAAGGATTAGAACTGTACTCCCAAACCAGAGTCAAGCCATCTCATCTTCTCATCTTAAGGGCTATATCAAGTCTAGATTTATGAGCCTATTATCCAGGATCGTGCTGGAGTCAGCTCATACTGGCTCTCAGCAGACACTTACTTTTTCAGTGTAAATATTTACACCCCAGAAATCAGCAGATCCTACAAATCATGGCTTGATTGATTGTTCCATTAATTCCTTAGACTTAAGAAAGTGATGCAGAAAATGTTCATAATTGCAGATTAGATTTAAAAATATGTCATGAGCATATATTTTTTCTTCCAGAGAGCCTCTAGTTAAACATTTACCAACATGTCCCTGCTATGAGCCTATGATATCAAAGGTCCTTTCGAGCTCTAATACCTATATTCTTCTGTGCCTCAGATTGCTTTCCTGTCCTTAGTGTTAAAGAAGCATCAGAGTATTTGATCCCCTCAGGTGCTAACATTTGGGAGGTGGCTCTTTGTGTTAAGGCCTTGAGTCCCAAAGGACTTGGGTTTTATATTATAGAATTCTCTCCACACTCTTCTTGATTCAGATTCCTACTTAGAAAACAGAGAAAATATGATTAGATAGCCCAATGGTCTAGGAACTGTCCCCTGAATCCTATCCATCAATAATTAATAAATATTTATGAAGCATTTACTATATGACTATACTATACAAAGATAGGTGGCTCAGAGCCAGAAGGACCCAAATTCAGATGTCTCAGATACTTACTTAGCTGTAAGATCTTGGGCAAATCATAACCTCATTTTGCCTCAATTTTCTTATCTGTAAAATGGGAATAATAATAATATCCATCTCCAAAAGTTGTTGTGAGAATCAAATGAACTAATTAATAATTGTAAAGTGATTATCACAGCCCAGGCACAGAGAAGGCAACGTATTAGGTAATGTTATTGTTATAATAAATTAGTCAGTTCCCACCTTCAAGGACTGAGTACATTTTCCTGACCAAGTACCTTTTGGCCCTAGATAAATAGATATGAAATATCCATAAAATGAATACAGCATGATTTGGAGTTGAGTGGGATACTAATAACCAATAGAAAGGCCTCTTTAAGGAGATGGCATTTGAGTTGAACTTTGAAGGGAAATGGAGTCTCAGAAGGCAAAGGTGAAGAGGGAGAACATTTCAGGCTCAGGGATGGAGGGGATAAATAATCCAGACAAATGCTGGGAAAGAATGATGGAATGTCACAGTGACCAGCAAGTAGGCCATTATGGGTGAGGAGGAGTAAATCAGACTTGGCTTGGGAAGACAGGCTAAAGTCAGACTCTGAAGGGCTTTACATTCCAAAGAGTCATTTTATCCTAGAGGCCATAGGGAGCCACTGAAGCTTTTTCAACAGGAGAGTGACATGGTCCTATCTGTCTGTGCAGTGGGAATATCAATGTGATAGAGAGGCAGGGAGGAGGTGAAAGGGGTTTAAATCAGTTTGTGTGACTGGATAGGAGGCTGATATGTGACATAGTGAAGAGATATACTGATCCAGAGAATTTGTATTTGATCCTAGAGGTACTAGGGAGCCACTTGTATTGAATAGGGAGGGTGATATGGTTACTTTTGAGCTTAAAGGGGATCACTTAGGCAGCTGAGTGGACAATGGATTGAAATGGGGAGACCCTAAAGGCAGGGAGACTATTGCATTAGTACAAGGGTACCAAAGGGGCAGAAGTGTCAGAGGGCAGAAGAAGGCTTATAGGAGAGGCAATATCAAGGTAAAATGGAGAGGACTTGGCCACAGCTTGGACATGGGGGGGAGAGAGTGAGGAGCTGACAATGACACTGAGCCTTTGAGTCTGGGGGAATGGTACCTTGAATGGGAATAAAAAAAGTTTCTTGAGAGAGTTTTGGGAGGAAAGAAAATGAGTTCAGTTCTGGACATGCTGAGTTTAAGATAGCTTCAGCACATCTATTTTGAGACACCAGTAGGCAGTCAGAGATGCAGATTTGGAGGTCAACAGAAAGGTGAGGGCTGGATTCATAGTTATGAGATTCATCAGCAAAGGGATGATCATTGAATCCATGGGAGCTGAGGATTCTGAGAGGTGAAATAACAAGGAGAGAAAGAGCCCAGGGCAGAGGGCTGTAGAACACCCATGGCTTGTTCCATCTGAAGATGCAGCAGAAAAGACTGAGAAGGAACTGTTGGAACATAGGAGGAGAGTCAGAAAGAGAAGAGAGAGATTAGTGAGGTTAAAACCTGCAGAAAGGTCCAAAGGGATAGGGATTGAAAAAAGGAGCATTAGATTTTGTAGTATAGGCCTCTATTGTATTTTTTCTTTTAATTTGCTTTTTTTTAACTAAAGCTTTTTATTTTCAAAACATATACATAAATAGTTTCCAATATTTGTCCTTACAAAACCTTGTGTTCCTAATTTTTTTCCCTTCCCCCACCCCTTCCCTTAAAACAGGCCTCTATTGCAGATGGCCTTCTCAAGGGATTTGGCCACAAGGGAGAAAAAATATAGGATGATACCTAGCTGGGATGGATGATCAAGTGTTTGGGAATTTTTTTTACCCATGGAAAAGCTGAAAAAGAATTTTAAAAAATAGCTTTTTATTTTCAAAATACATGCAAAGATAGTTTTCAACATTCACCCTTGCAAGACCTTTGTGTTCCAAAATTTTTCCCTCCCTTTCCTTCACTCCCTCCCCTAGATGGCAAGTAATCCATTACATGTTGAACTTGTGTGATTCTTTTATACATATTTCCATAATTATCATGCTGAATAAGAAAAATCAGATGATCAAAGTTTTTTGAGGATGAGGGAGACAATATTTGTAGGAAGTTGAAAAACAGAAGACAGGAAAAGATTTTAGATAAGTGAAGGAACAACTGCTGGTGCAGTGGATGGAGCATCAGCCCTGGGGTCAGGAGAAAAAAGAAGAAGAAAGAAGAAAGAAGGAGGAGGAGGAGGAGGAGAATAAAGAAGGGCCACTTATTTCATTTGGTGAAGGATGAGACAGTGACAGAAGGCATTGGAGTGCTGTGAAATGAAGAAGAGAGAATAGGGAGCTCTCAGCAAATGGCCTCCATTATTTATTTATTTATTTTTTTATTTTTGAAAAGTATGAGGTCAGATCTTTAGCTGAGGGGTCATGAGGAGGAGAAGATTTGAGGAGGAATGAAGAGAGTTTGTAAAATCCATTGGATATTGAATCGGTTAGGAAGTTATAAAAGGATTGCCTTACCCGGGTGAGGATTGTATAACATAAATTGGTAGTGGACTCAGTGCAGTTTTCTCCACTTTTTCTACACAGCAGGAAAATAGAAGTGTATGAATTTATTTTGCTCCCTATACTGTTCTCTGCATCCTCTGAGCTGGCAGGGTTCTCAAATGAAATAGTGTCTTCAAATAAAGTAATATTTGTAAACCATTTAGTACAGTTCCAGACACAGAGTAGGTGCTTAATAAATGCAAGTGCCTTTCCCTTTCCTCTCCCCTGTTCTCTGTGGCAGAGTGGAGTTCCTAAAGACCATGTTCTTCACAGAGAATAATAATAGTCTGCATTTCTATGACACTTTACATATATTGTCTCATTTGTTCGTTACAGAGTCTTGTGAAGTAGGTGCTATTATTATTCCCATTTTACAAATAGGGAAACTGAGGCTGAGAGAGATTTTAGCCACTTGCTCAGTCACACAGCTAATAAGTGTTTTCAGCTGAATTCAAATTCATATCTTCATAATGCCAATACGCCTTTTATTCCCTACAACACCTGATTTCCAGAGTGAGTTATTGTTATGATTATAATTAATGATCATTATGAACAATCATTAGTTAATTGTCATCAATAATAATTGGCATTTATATGGCAATATCGAACAAATAAATGAAAGGCATTTAAGGCTCATTATGTGCCACATACTTAGCTAAAACCTGAGTATATAAATTCAAAAATGAAGAATTCCCCCTTAAGGAACTTATGTTCTAATGAGAGGAAGCAATATATGGAGGGAAATAGTAGACAGGGAAGGGTATTTTGGTTTGGAAAGTTCCAGGAAGGGTTAGTGGATCTGTAGAGGAATAAATTAATACATCCTTGCTGTATCTGTGGCAGTACTTAAAGGGGGGAGGAGAGAAGAGGGGATAAGCATTTATATAATACCTACTATGTGCTAGGTACTGTGCTAAGCACTTTACAGATATTTCATTTCATAACATCCCTTTGGAATATCCCCATTTTACAGTTGAGAAAACTGAGGAAATTGCCCAGGTACCTATAGTTAGTAAGTTCAAATTTGAGCTCAGATTTTGACTCCAGGCCCAAGATTCTACCCCCTATGCCACCAGCTGCCTCTGTTGATTTGTTCATAGTTCCCAAAGGTGAAAGAGCCTGGCAGGGGTAGGGAATGCCTGGGAAGGAAACACAAAGAAGTAAGCAAGGGAAGCCCCTTGGGGGCTAGCCTAGATCAAGGGCCTCAGGAGGCCCTCCCAATCAGGAGAGCAGGGCCCCGGGCAGGAGCTGGTTAAGCTCTCTAGGGCATGGTCCCTGGTGGGGCAAAGCTCTTGGCAGCCTGGTCCCAGTGACTCATTGGCCCATGATCCCCAGCTAGTAAATGTCAGAAACAGGAATTGAAAGGTCACAGGATTTAGAACTAGAAGGCAGAGGGACACTTTATACAAAACAAGCAATTTCTTCATTTGATAATCATTTATTCAACAAGCACTCTCTTGGGTCTACTTCTGTCTGTCTGCTTCTTCTTAGTTTACTTTTCATGGATCATCATCCATGTCTTGTCCCCTAAATAAGACATGGCCCCAAGGCTCTTTCTTGGGGCCCTCTTCCTTCTAGTCCCTCTCCTTTCCCTCCACCTCCATAGTCTTTCTCTCTTCTCTCTTCTTTTTCTGTCTCTGTCTCTCCCCCTTTCCTCCCCCTTCAGTGTATCTTTCTATATGTATGTGTTTCTCCCTCTCCCTCTCTCTGTCACTTTCTCTTTCCCCCTTTTCCTCTCTGTTTTTCTCTCTCCCTCTCCCTCTCTTTCCCCCCTCTGTTCTCTAATTCTATTTTCTCTTTCCCATGCTATTTATCCTCTTTCTTTTTCCTCCCTTTCTCTCATTTTCTCTTTCTCTCTCATCTCTCATTCTTTTTCCTCTCTTTCTCATTCTCTCTTTCCCTGCATCTTACCCTTGCTTCTTTCTTTCATTCTGTCTTTATTTCCCTCTGTCCTCTCTCTCATTCTTTCTCCTTTCCTTCTTTCTCTTTCTCCTTGTCTTCACTTTCCTCTTTTCTCCTTCTGTCCATCTTTGTGTCTTTGTCTCTGTCTGTCTCTCTTGCTCTGTGTCTTTATCTCTCTCTGCCCTCATCAGTCCCCATGGATTAATTTATAATCTCTACCCAGATAATTCCAAGCTCTGTACATTCAGTCTTAGTCTCTACTTCAAAGTTCAGGGCCACATTTCAAATTGTTGATTAAACCCTCCTACCCCATCACTAAGTACATTCCCTGAAAATTAAGCAAAATTGCTTGAAAACACCATTGACCTCATAAAATGTTACTTTCCAGTTTGTTGTCCACTTATTGTTAGCAGAAAGGAAATGCATTTGTTTCAGCTTTGAAATATGGTACCCCCATTGCCTATTGCATTTTACCCAAGTGCTGTTGTCTTGAAATATTGTCTTTATTGACATTACTATAGTCACAATTTCGTTCCTTTGTTTTCTTCACTGCATCGCTTCATATGAATCTTCTCATGTTTCTCTGGAAAAAAAAAAAAAAATCAGCCTGAAGTCCCCTGGGAAAGTCAAGCTCAGCAGTGCCAAACCAGAACTCATCCCCTTTCCCCCACCCTGTTCCACCCCTTTGTGCTTTTCTGTCAGCACCTAGGGATTTCATTCTCCTTCAGGATTGTGTGAGCCTTGGTCCTCCCCCTCATCCACCTCCTCCCTGTCCCTTTTCAGCTTCCTTTTCTTGGCTGTTTTCTCCCATTAAGCAACTCCAGGGCAGGGACTGTCACTCTTTTTCGTATTTGAATACATATAGCTTTAGCAAAATGATGGGTACACAGTAGGCACATAAAAATGTTTATTGACTAACTTTCCATGAAGTAAGTTATCTCCCAGCTCTGACCTTCTGTGTCCCAAAGCCCCACCCAGTTCTGACCTTCTGTGTTCTAAGGTTCCTCCCACCTCTGACATTATGTTCCAAGGCTCCTCCCAGTCCTGACATTCTGTTCTAAGTCCCCTCTCCAGTTCTAAGGGCCTTCCAGCCTGGATATTCTGTAGTCTAAGGGCCCTCCCAGCCTGGATATTCTGTGTTCTAAGGGCCCTCCCAGCCTGGATATTCTGTGTTCTAAGGGCCCTCCCAGCCTGGATATTCTGTAGACTAAGGGCCCTCCCAGCCTGGATATTCTGTAGTCTAAGGGCCCTCCCAGCCTGGATATTCTGTGTTCTAAGGGCCCTCCCAGCCTGGATATTCTGTAGTCTAAGGGCCCTCTCAGCCTGGATATTCTGTAGTCTAAGGGCCCTCCCAGCCTGGATATTCTGTAGTCTAAGGGCCCTCCCAGCCTGGATATTCTGTGTTCTAAGGGCCCTCCCAGCCTGGATATTCTGTAGTCTAAGGGCCCTCCCAGCCTGGACATTCTGTAGTCTAAGGGCCCTCCCAGCCTGGACATTCTGTAGTCTAAGGGCCCTCCCAACCTGGATATTCTGTAGTCTAAGGGCCCTCCCAGCCTGGATATTCTGTGTTCTAAGGGCCCTCCCAGCCTGGATATTCTGTGTTCTAAGGGCCCTCCCAGCCTGGATATTCTGTAGTCTAAGGGCCCTCCCAGCCTGGATATTCTGTGTTCTAAGGGCCCTCCCAGCCTGGATATTCTGTAGTCTAAGGGCCCTCCCAGCCTGGATATTCTGTGTTCTAAGGGCCCTCCCAGCCTGGATATTCTGTAGTCTAAGGGCCCTCCCAGCCTGGATATTCTGTAGTCTAAGGGCCCTCCCAGCCTGGATATTCTGTAGTCTAAGGGCCCTCCCAGCCTGGATATTCTGTGTTCTAAGGGCCCTCCCAGCCTGGATATTCTGTGTTCTAAGGGCCCTCCCAGCCTGGATATTCTGTGTTCTAAGGGCCCTCCCAGCCTGGATATTCTGTGTTCTAAGGGCCCTCCCAGCCTGGATATTCTGTGTTCTAAGGGCCCTCCCAGCCTGGATATTCTGTAGTCTAAGGGCCCTCCCAGCCTGGATATTCTGTAGTCTAAGGGCCCTCCCAGCCTGGATATTCTGTAGTCTAAGGGCCCTCCCAGCCTGGACATTCTGTGTTCTAAGGGCCCTCCCAGCCTGGATATTCTGTGTTCTAAGGGCCCTCCCAGCCTGGATATTCTGTGTTCTAAGGGCCCTCCCAGCCTGGATATTCTGTGTTCTAAGGGCCCTCCCAGCCTGGATATTCTGTAGTCTAAGGGCCCTCCCAGCCTGGATATTCTGTGTTCTAAGGGCCCTCCCAGCCTGGATATTCTGTAGTCTAAGGGCCCTCCCAGCCTGGATATTCTGTGTTCTAAGGGCCCTCCCAGCCTGGATATTCTGTGTTCTAAGGGCCCTCCCAGCCTGGATATTCTGTGTTCTAAGGGCCCTCCCAGCCTGGATATTCTGTAGTCTAAGGGCCCTCTCAGCCTGGATATTCTGTAGTCTAAGGGCCCTCCCAGCCTGGATATTCTGTAGTCTAAGGGCCCTCCCAGCCTGGATATTCTGTGTTCTAAGGGCCCTCCCAGCCTGGATATTCTGTAGTCTAAGGGCCCTCCCAGCCTGGACATTCTGTAGTCTAAGGGCCCTCCCAGCCTGGACATTCTGTAGTCTAAGGGCCCTCCCAACCTGGATATTCTGTAGTCTAAGGGCCCTCCCAGCCTGGATATTCTGTGTTCTAAGGGCCCTCCCAGCCTGGATATTCTGTGTTCTAAGGGCCCTCCCAGCCTGGATATTCTGTAGTCTAAGGGCCCTCCCAGCCTGGATATTCTGTAGTCTAAGGGCCCTCCCAGCCTGGATATTCTGTAGTCTAAGGGCCCTCCCAGCCTGGATATTCTGTAGTCTAAGGGCCCTCCCAGCCTGGACATTCTGTGTTCTAAGGGCCCTCCCAGCCTGGATATTCTGTGTTCTAAGGGCCCTCCCAGCCTGGATATTCTGTGTTCTAAGGGCCCTCCCAGCCTGGATATTCTGTAGTCTAAGGGCCCTCAGTCTAAGGGCCCTCCCAGCCTGGATATTCTGTGTTCTAAGGGCCCTCCCAGCCTGGATATTCTGTAGTCTAAGGGCCCTCCCAGCCTGGATATTCTGTAGTCTAAGGGCCCTCCCAGCCTGGATATTCTGTTTTTAAGGTCCTTCCCAGCTGGGACATGTTGATGGTTCTATACAAAAACACTTGAAAACATAAGGTTAAATAGTATACCCAAGATCATTCTGTATAACGAGAAGGATTCCCTTCTCCAGGAATCCTGCACTCTCACCAATCAGTCAGTTAATTTATCACTGAGAATTCTCTGTAGGCAGAATCATAATTTTCCCCTGGGAGATCAGACATTCCAGTATTGTGTTACCAACATTTCCCATTCAGCATTAAGGAGAAAATTCAGTCCTAGTCAATTCAAGAGCAGGGGGTTAATGCTCCCTTTAAAAGTAGCTGTTCTCACAATTGTGATTTCAAGGGTCCTAGGAAGTTTGTTCACTTCCCCTGCTCCAATTCTGCTATTGGAGCTTTATTTCTTTGACTTAAGTCAGATGTATTATTATGCAAATATTCCTGGGAGATACAATACAAAAATCTTTTCAGCCTTCTTCATATTTTAGTATAAATGCAGCAGTACAATAAAAGAAGAAGAGTGTATTTAAAAAAAAAAAAAAAAACAAGATGCGCCATTGTTTCAGTAAGAAATTTGGAGTCATTAAAATAACTTTGTAATTTTCCAAATGTCAGTTCATCTGCTCTCTTCTGCCTTTTCAATTCTGGGCACAATTCACTTATCCCTTTGCCAGTATCTGTCCAAGATAAATATAGGGATGGACAAGCTCTATAGATTGCCCATTCAACTGCATCTGGACTTTAGCTATTTTTCATCTGCTTAGTTGTTCCTGTTCCTACAATTGCGCCAAACTCTTTTGAGTGATTTCTGATCTCATTTAGAAGTCTTTGCAGTGTCAGGGGCTTGATGCCCTTTGCATAATGTCATCCAAAAACAGAAGCATCTGGAGGACCTCACTATCCACAGGGAATCCCTCTTCCCTTTGGACTCTTCCCTGGAGCTCTTTCCTGACAATGGCAAATGCCTTTGGCAAACACTGTAGGTTGCCATAGCCAAAGAATTTGACTACAAGCAATCAGTCTACTTGGTAATGGACCTCTCCATTGCTTAGCTAGGTCCTCAGAACCTCTTTCCAAAGTGGCAGAAGTTGCCAACACTTGAGTGCTACAGGCATTGCCTTGGGAAACTCAGACTTACCTCACCACCATGAGGAGGCATCAAGAAAAGTTTGTTCAACTTCCTGAGTAAGCAAGTAAAGGATTTTATCAGATTGTTACCTGACAGTAAAATTTGTATGTTTTATTATATTTTATATTTAACATATATTATATATTTTATATTATGTTTTAATTAAAATTTATATTATATATTATGTTATTTTATATTATATTTTTATATTATGTTTTATTAAATTTTATTTTTTTCAACTAAGAGAAAAAAAATTTTTTATCCCATTCCTCTCTCCCACAATTGAAAAAGAAAGAAAAACAAGGCCTTTATAGCAAATGTGGTAGTCAGGCTAAACAAATTCCTGCTTTGGTCAAAAAAAATCTCAGTCTATACTGTGAGTCCATCAGGCCTATCAAGAGAATATAGCATGTTTTTTATAGGTTCTTTGGAATTGCGGTTGATCATTGATTTGATCAGAATTCTTAAGTTTTTCAAACTTGTCTTGACAATGTTATTTGACAATGTTGTTATTGTGAAAGTTGTTCTTCTGGTTCTACTCACTTCAATCTGTGTTAGTTCACATAAATCTTCCCTGGTTTCTCTGAATTTGTTTTTTTATCATTTCTTACAGCTCAACAGTATTCCAATCATATACTATTTTTTCCCAATTGATAGTCACTTCTTTGGTTTCCACTTCTTTACCATCCAAAAAAAAGAGCTGTTCTAAATATTATTTTTTTTAATCTCTGAGATAAAGACCTAGTACTGATTCTATGTATAAAATTTGAAGAAGGTAGGCACTCAGCACATGAATATGAGTAGAAGAATCAATTAGAGGAAAAGGACAGCAAATGGGAGACTTGGGAGAAAAGAGAAAAACTCTTTGGAGTAAAAAAACCACTTTTACTAAGGCAACTTCTTTCCAAACTCTTCTCTTTCCCTCTTTCTCCCTAATATAAAAGCCGAATCTTTCATGTCATAACTAGGACTAATTCAACTCAAAATAAGAGCAAACTTTTTACCAGCTAGTACTATTTAATAATGGAACAGACGGCTTTGAGAAGCTGACTCGTAGCATACAGGGTCTTTGAGCACTGGACTTGGGAAAACAAGACATATTTAAACATTGGTGAACTCTGGGACTCAGAAGTTGAAAAAACTATTCTGAAGCTCAATTCTCTCATCTGTAAAATAGAGAAAATATACTGTTCCAAAAATTTTGTTGCAGTCTCAAGCTGCTTAAAACTGTTCCAAGACTCTTGGGACATCCTATACTTGCACACTGTCGTGTAAATTGTGTAAGTGCCAAACAAGCTACATATGTAAAGCTCTTTGTAAACCTTTGAGAATTTCATAAGTTATCATTATTTATGACTAGCAATGATTGATTAAGGCCTAAAGCCAAATTAAGTCTGGATAATGGAAGCCAAATTCTTTTAGCCATTTCAGTAGATGGATAGCCAATTATCACTAGTTAGAAATAATAACATATATGTAATACATATATGTATGTATGTATATGTATCTATGTATGTATACATATATATTGTATATTCACAAAAACACATATATATTTTTAAATGCCACAAATACCTTTAAAGGAGCATTTATTTATATTTTGTTTCTAAGTATGCTTGCAAATCATAGTTCAGGTTTCCATATGGACAAAGGCTTTGGAGCTGAGCAAGGCCTAAAGGCTCACCTAGTCCAGCCCCCTTATTTTCTTTATTTTTTCTTAACTAATAGTTTCTTATTTTTCCAAATACATGCAAAGAAAGTTTTCAACATTCACCTTTGCATGATCTTGTGTTCCAAATTTCCCTTCCTCCCACCTTCCACTCTCCCCTAGAGCAAACAATCCGTTATAGCTTAAATATGTACAACTCTTCTAAACATATTTCCACATTTGTCATGTTGCACAAGGAAAATCAGATCAAAAGGGGGAAAAAACACAAGAGGAAAAAAACCTAACAAGCAAACAAATACCACTACCACCAAGAAAAAGGTGAAAATACTGTTGTGATCCACATTCAGTCCCGATAGTCTTCTCTTAGGATTCAGATGGCTCTCTCCATCACAGCCTATTGAAATTGCCCTGAATCACCTCATTGTTGAAAAGAGCCAAGTCCATCAGAATTGATCATCATATAATCTTGTTGTTGTCTTGTACAATGTTCTCTTGGTTCTGTTCACTTCACTCGGCATCAGTTCACCTAAGTCTTTCCAGGCTCTTCTGAAATCAGCCTTTTTGCCATTTCTTATAGAACAATAACATCTATTATATTCACATACCAAAATTTATTCAGCCATTCCCCAACTGATCAGATCCCTTATTTTTGAGATAGGAAACTGAGGCCCAGTGAGGCCCTAGATCACAGAAGGAATCGTACCTTCTGGCTCCAAAGCCAGACCTCTTTTTACTCCACCAGTCTGCTTTATAGCCAAGTAATAATTCTAGAAAAGAAAAAACAGCAGAAATACTAAAAATGAAGCTGATGTAGGGAAAAATCAATACAATGCAGTTTTCTCAAACCTTTCAAATGATATAACGATTTAGGTGATGATGGGGTGCTGAAACCACCTAGTAACAGCCCTTAGAGCTGTTGTGCCTTTTGGCCTAGAGAAGTTGAGCTGAATGGGAATTTGGCTTCCAGAAGAGAGGTGATCCATCATGTCCCTGGCCTCCAACTCATTCAGACAGACCCCATCTGGAATGTTGTGTTCATATATAGGTGCCACATTTTAGGAGGGGGTTTGGGCAGGCTGAAGAGAATAATCAGGATGGTGAGGGCCGGGAGGGAATGCTCCTTTGTAATCTTTAATTTCCCCCCAATGCTTATACCTTGCAGGTAGCAAGTACTTAAATGCTGAATTAAATTAAGTAGAATTTAATTGAATTGGTAGAAGGAACTGAGGATGCTTAGTTTAGGAAAGGAAGACTTTAGAGGGAGGAGGACATAACAGCTAATTTCAGCTATCTAAAAGGCTATCTTATGAAATCCAATTCAACGAGCATTTAGTAAATCCCCATTATGTGCCAAGCACAATGTGAGGCAAAGGGGATATAAAGAAAGCATAATATAGTAGCTAGAGCACTAGGCTTGAAGTCAGGAAAGCCTGTTGTTTTTTTTAAATTTTTTTTTATTATATATATTTTTTATAATATTATCCCTTGTATTCATTTTTCCAAATTATCCCTCCCTCCCTCCACTCCCTCCCCTAGATGACAGGCAATCCCATACATTTTACATGTGTTACAATATAACCTAGATACAATACATGTGTGTAAATACCATTTTCTTGTTGCACATTAATTATTAGCTTCCGAAGGTATAAGTAACCTGGGTAGATAGACAGTAGTGCTAACAATTTACATTCACTTCCCAGTGTTCCTTCTCTGGGTGTAGTTATTTCTGTCCATCATTGATCAACTGGAAGTGAGTTGGATCTTCTTTATGTTGAAGATTTCCACTTCCATCAGAATACATCCTCATACAATATTGTTGTTGAAGTGTACAGTGATCTTCTGGTTCTGCTCATTTCACTCAGCAACAGTTGATGTAAGTCTCTCCAGGCCTCTCTGTATTCCTCCTGCTGGTCATTTCTTACAGAGCAATAATATTCCATAACCTTCATATTCCACAATTTACCCAACCATTCTCCAATTGATGGACATCCATTCATCTTCCAGTTTCTAGCTACAACGAAAAGAGCTGCCACAAACATTTTGGCACATATAGGTCTCTTTCCGCTCTTTAGTATTTCTTTGGGATATAAGCCCAGTAGTAGTACTGCTGGGTCAAAGGGTATGCACAGTTTGATAACTTTTTGGGCATAGCTCCAAATTGCTCTCCAGAATGGTTGGATTCTTTCACAACTCCACCAGCAATGTATCAGTGTCCCAGTTTTCCCACAGCTGCTCCAACATTCATCATTATTTGTTCCTGTCATCTTAGCCAATCTGACAGGTGTGTAGTGGTATATCTCAGAGTTATCTTAATTTGCATTTCTCTGATCAGTAGTGATTTGGAACACTCTTTCATATGAGTGGATATAGTTTCAATTTCTTCATCTGAGAATTGTCTGTTCATATCCTTTGACCATTTATCAATTGGAGAATGGTTCGGTTTCTTATAAATTAGGGTCAGTTCTCTATATATTTTGGAAATGAGACCTTTGTCAGAACCTTTGCTTTTAAAAATATTTTCCCAATTTGTTACTTCCCTTCTAATCTTGTTTGCATTAGTATTGTTTGTACAGAAAGTTTTTAGTTTGATATAATCAAAATCTTCTATTTTGTGATCAATAATGATCTCTAGTTCTCCTCTGGTCATAAATTCCTTCCTCCTCCACAGGTCTGAGAGGTAGACTATTCTCTGTTCCTCTAATCTATTTATTATCTCATTCTTTATGCCTAAATCATGGACCCATTTTGATCTTATCTTGGTATATGGTGTTAAGTGTGGATCCATATCTAATTTCTGCCATATTAATAGGATAGCCTGTTTTTAAATCTGGCCTTATATATTTACTGTGTGACCCTGTACAAGTCATTTAACTTCTGTCTGCCTCTGTAAAATGAGGGAAATCATAACACCTACTTCCCAGGATTGTTGTAAGGATTAAATGAGATAATATTTGTAAAGTGCTTGGTACAATACCTAGAATATAGTATGTGCTTTATAAATGCTTCTGTTCCTCATCCCTCAAATCTATTTCTTATGACAAAATTTTTTTAAAAGTAGCGAACTTATCTGGTAAATAAAAACTTATTATTTAAAAAAAAAAAGGTAGCTAACTTCAGGGAATTTAATATGTATTGAGAGGCATGAAATGGGGGGAAAAATCCCCAACAATGTTTTATAAGGGGAAGGGTCCGCTTTGCTGCCATAAGAGAGAATGAAAATCAGGGCAGGCCCCTCCCATCTGAATGAGCGCGCCTCACACAGTACCAATTCAGACCATCCCTGCCTGCCCTTCAGAGGGATTCCTATCTGTATGTGCTTCTGGAAATCTACCACAGGAAGTCCACCCAAAATGATGGCGGCCCTTCTCCATTTCTTTAGATGCCAAAGAAGCAATGAAGGCTGTCCATCACTTATCTCCTGCTCTATGCTGGGGAAGTCACAGGGATCACATTGAGATTTCAGTTCCATATAAGGAAGACTAGTGATCAGCACTTTCTCACAATGCTTGGGGCTGCCTCTGAAAGTCACGAGTTCCCTGTCACTGGAGGTCAGAGTCATGGCTTTTTAGACGCATGACTTAAGAGCCTTGAATAAAGCGAATCCAACTTGGACTTGACCACAAAGTTGAGGTAGGAGAAGCTTAGCCCTAGTCTTCATTTCACTGATGAGAAAACCAACAGCCAGAAAAGTCCAGGGACAAGGTCATTCAGCTCTTTGGCAGCAGTGTGGACAGTGGTTGGGACACAGACATGGACCAAGGCTGGATGGTCATCCTGAGAGCACTGTACACTTAATTCTGAGTAGATGGGATAGAGGACTGCCTCCAGTACGGGCTGACCTACCTGAGATCCCTTCCAATGGAGAAAATGAACTGCACAAGACTTTAGTAATGCCCCATTAACTCGAAGAAATGCAAGTCCCCCAAATGCCCAGGCTGTGACAGTCACGTAGGATCCTTCTCCTGCCTGAAAGCGGGGAGAAGGACTCGGAGCATGGCTGTTACTATGGCAACGCCACCACACCTTCTGCATTCCTCAACTTTGGAATCTGAGCTTTCTGCAGGTCACAGTTACTGTGGGTTTTCAGGCTCCTCCTTGGCTGTGGGGAGAGGAAAGAATGTGACCCAGTTTTTCTTTTGCCTGTGGATATCGACATCTCATCAGCAGGGGTGTGTACCTAGGAGTCAGGTGAGGGGAATCACAGGATTTCAGTGAGAAGCAGCTGGAAGGCACCCAGGAGAACCCAGACCAGAACAGGAATCCTGGTTCCAAGCAGATGTACAGCTTTAACTCATACCTCCAGTGATGGAAATCTCACTGGCTCTCAAAGAAGACTTCACTTTGGGCAACAATTGTTCGGAGATTTTCCTTCTGTGGATCCTAAATATGTCTCTCTACAACCTCCGGTTCTGGAGCTAAGTCTAGTTCCTAATTAATTTTCCCCCCATCATCAATATTTTTTGAGAATTTGCAGTGTACTGGGCATGATAGAACAAAAAGAAAAAGTGTTCCTGCCCATTAGGACTTATATGTTCAGAAATATTTATGGCAACTCTTTTTGTGGCGACAAAGAATTGGAAATTGAGAGGACACACATTGGGAGGGGGCGGCTGAACAAGTCATGGCCTATGATTGTAATGGAATGTTATCGTGCCATCAGAAATGATAAGCTGAACGGTTTCAGAAAAACCTGGGAAGTGCTAAATGAACTGAAGCCAAGTGAAATGAGCAGAACCGGGAGTACACTGTGCACATTTGTATCAATATTGTAAGGCTGATCAACTGTGAAAGACTTAGCTACTTGGATCAATATGAAAATCCAAGACAATCCCAAACGACTCAGGGTGAAAAATACGATCCACTTCCAGGAAGAAAACGGATGAAGTCTGAGTGCTGATTGAAGCATAAATTTTGTTCACTCTATTTTTATTTTAATTTATTTTATTTTTTGCAACATGGCTAATGGAACTCTTCTGCATGATTTCACATGTATAATTGATATCACATTGCACGTCTTCTCAGTGGGTGGGGGTGGAGGGGAAGGAGGGAGAGAATTCAGAACTCAAAAAAAAATTTTAAGGATGTTACCAAAAAAAGGAAAGAAATTGTACCTAAAAAGAGAGTACTTGAAAAGCTGGTGATGGTGTGCATCCTAAATCTTTTCTTCTCCAAGTTAAACTCGGCTAATTCTTTCAACTGACCTTTGTTATGGTAGGACTTGGGGTCATCTCATACCTGATCACCCTCCTCTGGACGTGCTCCTCATGAGCCCGGGAATACACGAAAAGGCGGGTGTTCAGTACTGGAGATGTGCCAAGCACCGAGCTACTTTATTTGTGGTAGACAGGGAAAAGTTGGACTTTCCATTTTAAAAGGTGCTATCAAAGCATGTCCAGTGAGAGAGACGGCAGCGCTCAGTGTCTCCATCCACCTTGGATCCAAGAAGGCCTGGGTTCCAGGCCAGTCTGGGGCCCCTGCTGGTCTTGTCACCCTGGGCGGGGTAAATGGGGCCGAAGTCCTGTCCGTTCTCCCGTGTTGGGATTCTGTGACTCTCTCAGGGCTCCGGATGCCATATCTAAGGCCACCGGGAGCCCAGGGCCGCCACGACAAGAACCGGAATCAGCGGTCCGGATTGCCCCGGGGCGCACTGGATTTGGAGTCAGGAGCGCCCCGTCCGCTGTGTGACCCTGGCCACTCACCCGCCATCTTTTCCTTCATTCCTAAGAACGAGAGGAAGGAGATGGAGGATCATTTTGATGTAAACTTGCAGCCGGAGGCTCTGGTTTCAAATGGTGCCTCCGACAGTTCAGGCCGTGGGGCCTGGGGCAGTGTTCCCCCGGGAGGGCCCCTTCCCGCCCGAGCCCACGAGCCTGTGACCAGATGTGCTCTGGCCGCTGGGCCAGGCCGGGGCTTTCCCTCCCGGCGGATAGAGTGGCTTTCTGGCAGCCTCTCTCCCGTTGACTCATATCGAGTTTCTAGATCGGTAAAAGCTCTGGCTCTTTCTCACGCAGCTATCGAGTTGAGCCCCCTCCCCCCACTACACCTGGCTGCTAATTATTTTAAGGAGCCTAGTTACTCCTCCCGGTTTGGTTATTAGTAGTCCTGGAAGAAGTGAAACCGCCCTCCACTGACGGGGCTGCGCCTCCTTCACCTCCTCACCCTCCGCGGGAACCCCGCGAGCCCCTTCACCTGCACCGCTGCCTACGCTCCCAAGCGGGCTCTGGGACGCGTTAAGGGCGAAGGAGTTAACCTCGGGCCAGGGCAGCGAAGCCATAGATGCCAGGAGCCTGCCCGGGAGCCTGCCAGGCGTCTGGCCAGCGGCCCGCGAGCTGCCCCGGCTCCAAGGCTCGGTTAACTTGACCTCGGCCGGCCCCAGCCCGAAGCATCTGTCCCAGCAGCCCCGGCCCTAGGTGCCCCAGTCACAGGCCTCCCCTGCCCCCCTCCCTTCCCCTTCTTCCCCTCCCCCCTTCTTCCCCTTCTTCCTCTCTCTTTTCTCTCCCCTCCTCCTCTCCCTCGCCCCCTCCCCCTCTCCTCCGGAGGCCTAGGTAGGGAAAAAGGCAGCGAGTGCGTCAGCAGGCGCTGCTCCGGGGAGCCGTCACCCAGATGCGATCGGCCGCGCTTGTTTGCTTGGCCAATTTCCTCTTCCCCGGGTGTTTACCCGAGCGTGGATTCCAGAGGAACACTTGGAAGGCGGCCGGGCCGCGGGGGCGGGCACACGAAACTGTCCGAGTTCCAAGGACTGTCCGCCCGCCCCGATGGAGAAAGCGATAGGGGCCGCGCTCCCGCCCCCGGCCCGGGGGATGGAAACCGACACCGGCCCCCGCGGCCCGGCCCCAGAGGGAGCTGGGCGGGGCGGGGCCGCTAGGCGGCTCGGGGCCTCGGAGGGGGCGAAGCTACTGGTGGGGGGGAGGGGGGCGGCGGCGGGACTCGGAGGGCCGGGGCCGGCTGAGAGGTGGCACGCTGGATGGCGCCGGCCCTGGCGGGGGCCCCGACACTGAATCACCCCTTGCCCAGCAGGCACTAACTGTGTGGCCCGTGGGCAGCTTGTTCTCCATCTGTAAAATGGGAGCAGTAAGAGCGTCGCTGTGAGGATCGAATGTACTTGTGCATGTGTATGAGCGTGTATTATACGGGTGTGTGTGCATGCGTGCTTGGCACCTTAAAGCCCCCCGGGTGCGCCTGGCTTCGTTATCTGGGATTGAGAAGTCTGAGGAGAACTCACTGTGTGCAGTTTTAAAACTGAGGCCTACATAAAGGGGGAGGAAGGAAAGGAGTAAGGGAACAGGGAGGAGGGAGGGAAGAAAAGGAGGGACAGAGGGAGGAGGAAGGAAGGAAGGGAAGGAGGAAGAAAATAAACATTTATAAGTGCCTATTATGTGCCAGGCACTTTACCAAAATTTTTTTCATTTGATGCTCACAACAACCCCAGGAGGTAAGAGATACTATTATCTCCATTTTTCAGATGAGGAAACTGAGGCAGCATAGAGGGAGTGCCTTGGCCAGGATCACACAGCTGAAGCCAGATTTTAATTCAGGTCTTCACAACTCTAGGCCAGGCTTCCATTCCAACTTAACTGCCTTTATTGGCGGTAAATGACAGGGGCTCAATTGAAAACCACGACTTCAGACTCCCAAATTCAGCCTGCTTCCACTGTCATTTAGGGCTTGCTGGGAGGTGGGGGGAAGCCATCTTTGAAGCCCTTCTGGTATCGGGCCAGGAATCAGAAGGAGGGGGTCTCTCCACTCGGCCCCTGACAGTTCCCATAGGGATGTCTTCAGCTGGAGCTGCTCGTCATCTTCTAGGGTACCAGAGTTATACCTGTACTGGTAACAGGGGAAGGTGTTTGAGAGAGAGCCAAGGTGCTCCAGGAGGTAGAAAGCTGACCTCAGGAACTGCAGACAGGCTCCGAGAGTGCCGTAAACCTAGCTAACCTGTCTGTGCTTTAGTCTCCTGGTCCATAAAATGGAGATAATAATCCCAGGAATATGAGCCTATCTCCCAAAGCTGTGGGGTTCATTATAGGAAATAAAGCACTTTGCAGATCTTAAATCACCATCTAGATGTCCCTGTAGATACATTAGAGGCACCCCTTTTAGATGGCAAGTCTGCAAAACCGTTTTATTGGAAACTCTTCCTCCACTCCTTTATCCTCGACCCAGATAGAACTGCCACCCGAGGTCAGAAGCACCTGTCCCTGAGTTGTGGTCCTAAGTTCTGCGTTTAGAAGTGGGCCTATAGAAAAGGCATCAGATTCTGGGTCAGGAGAGAACTGGGAGTAAATCCCAGGCTCTGACGCTCCTTAGCAATCTAACCCACATCTCTGTCAGCTCTAAATCCATGAGCTAATGATCCTAAGTCATGTACCCTCCCTGAGCCTCAGTTTCTTCATCTGTAAAGTGAAAATAACATGGATTCTGCCTCTCTAATAAAACTGTTTTCAAAAAGTTCAAATGAAGTGCTTTTAAAAATCTTTTTTTTTTCTGAATAATTAAAAGTCAATTTATAAACTATGGCTAAATGGACTTGTGATGGAGAAAGCCATCTGCATCAGACTGTGGGGACTGAGTGTGGATCACAACACAGTATTTTCACCTTTTTTGTTATTGTTTGCTTGCTTTTTGTTTTCTTATTTTTTCCCTTTTTGATCTGATTTTTCTTGTGCAGCATAATTGTGGAAATATGTATAAAAGAATTGTGCACGTTTAACATATATTGGATTACTTGTCTGGGAGAGGAGGGGAAAGGAAGGAAGAGAGAAAAAAATTGGAACAAGACTGCATGGGTGAATGTACAAAACTATGCATGTATTTTGAAAATAAAAAGCTAAAAAAAGGAAAATAAATAAACTATGATTAGCAAATTTTCAATAATTCAAGATCAATGACATCTCAGAAACTACAGTCTGTGCTTTTAACATCTTAATGAGAATTATTATTTGGAACTGAGAAATGTGTGGTTGCAGGAAGTTGGAAGGAATCATTCCTCCTTGAGGTCCCCTTTCCCCCCACCCCCACTATCCCCTTACCTCCAGCCTAAAGAGCCCTTAGCTATCTAATCCTGTCCCTGAGCCTACAAAGCCTGTTCTGAGACTCGAGCTGTCCAGCAAAAGCAGCTCAAGATTATCATTGCACCACAGACCTAAGGGCAAGTACTCAGGGGAAAACCCATCCCTGGGGCCTTGTGGGGCCCTGTGATCTGGTACTTTACTTGGATGGCCTTTCTTTTTATGCTTGTGTTCAGGGATCTCCTCAGATCTGTCACTGCTCAGAATAGAAAGTTGCCTGAGCCCAGCCGCTTTATCAGAGTACAGCCTTATCAGAGAAGTTCCCCATCTGCAGGCTCTGGGCTAGCTCTGGTCAGCCATTCAATCAACATCTCATGCCTACGACACCCAGGGTGCCGTCCCATGTCCTGGGGTAGATATGAAGCCCTCATGGAATTTACAATCCTCTAGTGGCTATGACACATACAAAGAACCTCTTTTTTTGGAGTGGGGAATCAGGGGGTTTCAACAATATAGGAAAATCCCAACCTGAAAATTCCCTCCACCAATGCAGATTGGCAACATTTCTTGTAATTTAACAGTCTTGGGAAGTTATCTGGGGCATCAAGAGGATATAATATAAATAACCTAAAATAATAATAATGCTTCATATTTATATAATGTTTTAAGTTCATGGCACTCTACATACATTATCTCAATTCTTATATTAATCCTGCAAAATAGGTTCTATTATTAATCCCATTTTACAGATCCAGAAACCAAGGCTCAAAAAATAATTATCCAATTAGCAATTTATGACAAGATTCAAATTGAGGTCCTTTTAAAGCCGGCACTGTATACACTACACATGATACCATCAATAATTTAGGCACAACAACATGCTAAAGCAACCACCTCCAGAAGGAAGAGGCCTGGCCTGGCTTGCCAGAAGCCATGGACCTTGAAGGAGACAGTATAGAGGTAAGGTGAGCAGGAAATGTCTGTACAATAGCCCCGCAAAATGCTTCATGTTGTAAGTATCAGCCTCCTAAGAAAGTGTAATAGTATTTTTAAGTTACTGTTTAATCAAAGCATACTTTTGAGTTTTTGTGCTTTTAACATTTCTTTTGTCATCTCATTATATAGCATCTCAAGTGCTATATAATAGATGTAAGGAGTATTTCTTGTACTGACTAAAGTACCCCTGATTTCTTAATCTTACATGCTTTTGCCTCCAGTGTTCATCTGAGGATCGCCGGTCAGTCGTTCAGGACAGATGGACAGAGCACAAGAAACAGCCAGGGCTTTAAGGCCCATGTGTTGACCACCATGTGTGAACAGTTTGCCATTTCTGGAAGAAGTAGGAAGGGTGCCTTTCTCTGCATTCTCCTTCCCCCCAAAGGAGAGACACACTTGACAGATGGGAACAGACAAAGGTCTAAAGGATAGAAATATCCCCTTTAAGACAAATATTCTGAACCTAGGGACCATGTGCATAAATTTCAGGGAAACTCTGAACTTGGATGGGAAAAAAATTTGCATCTTTATTTCAATATAACAGGTTTCCTTTGTATTCCTATATATTTCATTTTATATTATTTTCAGAGTTTACTCTGAGGAGGTATACATGGGCTTTACCAGACTGCCCAGAGGGATAGAGGTCACAACAAAGGTTAAGAACTCCAGCTTTAAGGTTTACTGAGTGGGAGACTTTTCCTGGCGTGATGACCAAATCTCTCTGACACAGCCACCTCTCCAAACCCCACCTCCTTCGGCTATGATGGGATGGAGAGACCACCCAGGTTGTATTGTACTTTCCAAAGCACCGAGCCTTCCAGCCGGGACACATGACCCACTGAAAAGCCAGGATGGATGTGTCACTGATCCAGACATGCTCCAAGGGATGAAGTCAGAGGCAGTTGGGAGGGTCCCTCTGATTATGGCCTGTAACACAAAAAATACCAAGACCCTAGTGTGAGCAGAGGAGTATGATAGTCACTACAGAGACCCAAAACACATCCTCCTTTTCTCTCAAGTTAATAGTCTAATGGGGGTAGAGGATGGGGAATATCAGGCTTACCTAGATAGCCATAATTCAGGTATTCAGTGAATGATAGTATGATACAATGACAGGAATGCTAGATTTAAAATAGATTAAGCCTCTGTTTGTTTGTTTTTTTTAGTCTGTAAAATAAGGGAGTCATATGAAGTCATCTCCAAGATCTCCTCTAGCTCCAAACCCTGTGAACTTTTGAGCCAAATGAAGGATAGAGAGGATCCCAGAAGATTAACTGGACAATTTTGATTCCCTAAAATTTAAAAAGTATTCACAAACAAAAGCACTGCAAGTAAAAAGCTCCTGAAATCACTTTTTCTAGGAAATATAATTGGAGAAAATAATATTTGAAAAGATTACAGCAAGTTATCCCCAGGATGATACACCATGACCAAGTAGGATTTATACCAGTAATGCACAAATAGTTCAGTATTAGGAAATCTATTAGCATAATTGACTATATCAATAACCAAACTCATAAAAATCATATGATTCTCAATAGATTCAGAAAAAGCATTTTACAAAATCCACCACCCATTCCTGTTAAAAACACTAGAGTATATAGGAATAAATGGAGTTTTCCTTAATGACCAGTAGCATCTATTTAAAATCATCAGCAAGGATCATATGTAATGGGGATAAAGTAGAACTATTCCCAGTAAGATCAGGAATGAAATAAGGTTGTCCACTATCACCATTGCTATTCAATATTATATTAGAAATGCTAACTTTAGCAAAAATAAAAGAAAAAGAAATGAAAGGAATTAGAATGGGTAATGAGGATTATCACTCTTTGCAGAGGATATGATGATGCATTTAGAGAATCCTAGAGCATCAACTCAAAAAACTACTAGAAACAATTCATACTTTTAGCAAAGTTGCAGGATACAAAATAAATCCACATAAATAATCAGCATTTCATATGTTACCAACAAAGTCCAGCAGCAAGAGATACAAAGAGAAATTACACTTAAAATGCATGCAGATAATATGAAATATTTGGGAGTCTACTTGCCAAAGCAAAGTCAGGAACTATATGAACACAATTACAAAACACTTTCCACACAAATAAAGTCAGATCTAATTAACTGGAAAAATGTCAAGTACTCATGGGTAGGCTGAGTTAATATAACAAAAATGACAATATTACCTAAATTAATCTACTTATTCAGTGCCATACCAAACCCAAGAAATTATTTTACAGAAATAGAAAAAATAATAACAAAGTTCATTTGGAAGAACAAAAGGTTAAGAATTTCAAGGGAATTAATGAAAAAAATGCGAAAGAAGTTAACCTAGCTGTACCAGATTTAAAACTATATTATAAAGCACCAGTCATCAAAAACATTTGGTACTGGCTGAGGAATAGAGTAATGCATCAGTGGAATAGGTTAGGTTCACAAGATACAATAGTCAATGACTTATAGTAACCTAGTGTTTGATAAACCCAAAGATCCCAGTTTCTGGCATAATGGTGGAGTATGGTGGACACTATGGAGACCCATCTTTTCACTATTTGAAAAAAATTGCTGGGAAAATTGGAAATTAATTAGGCACTGACCCACACCTAACATCCTATACCAAAATAAGGTTGAAATGGATTCGTGATTTAGACATAAAGAATACTATAGGCAAATTAGAAGAACAAAGGATAGTCTACCCCTCAGATTTGTGGAGAAGGCAAGAATTTGTGGCCACAGAACTACTAGAGTACATTATAGAATGCAAAATGGATAATTTTGATTTTATTAAGTTAAAAAGTTTTTATACAAACAAAAGCAAGGCAGATAAAATTAGAAAGGAAGCAATAAACTAGGAAAAATTTTGATATCCAAAGTTTCTGATAAAGACTTCATTTCTAAAATATAGAGAATTGACTCAAATTTATAAGAATTCAAGCCATTCTCCAATTGATCAATGTCAAAAGATATGAACTGACAGTTTTCAAATGAAGAAATTGAAACCATTTCTAGTCATATGAAAAAAATACTTTAAATCATTATTAATCAAAGAAATTCAAATTAAGACATCTCTGAGGTACCACTACACATCTCTCAAATTGGCTAAGATGACAGGAAAAGATAATGACAAATGTCAGAGGGGATGTGGGAAAACTGGGATATTGATACATTGTTGGTGGAACTGTGAAATGATCCAACCATTGTGGAGAGCAATTTCGAACTATACTCAAAGGACTATCAAACTGTGTGTACCCTTTGATCTAGCAGTGTTTCTATTGAGCCTATATCCCAAAGAGATCTTAAAGGAGGGAAAGGGACCTACATGTGCAAAAATGTTTGTGGGAGCTCTTTTTGTAATGGCCAGAAACTGGAAACTGAGTGGATACCCATCAATTGGAGAATGGCTAAATAAGTTATGGTATATGAATATTATTGAATATTATTGTTATATAAGAAACGATCAACACGATGATTTCAGAGAAGCTTGGAGAAATCTACATGAACTGATGCCAAGTAAAGTGAGCAGAACCAGGTGATCATTGTATATGACATAAGATTGGATAATAATCAATTCTAATGGATGTGACTCTTTCCAACAGTGAGATGACTCAGGCCAATTCCAATGGTCTTGTGATGAAGAGAGCCATCTATACCCAGGAAAAAGACTGTGGGAACTGAGTGTGGATCACAATATAGCAGTTTCACTCTTTTTGTTGTTGTTTGCTTGCATTTTGTTTTCTTTCTAATTTTTTTCCTTTTTGATCTGATTTTTTTTTGTGTGTAGCATGATAATTGTGGAAATATATATAGAAGAATTGCACATATTTAACATATATTATATTTCTTGCTGTCTAGGGGAGAAGTAGAGAGAAGGGAGGGAGAAAAAAAATTGAAACACAAGGTTTTACAAGAATGAATGCTGAAAATTATGCATATGTTTTAAAAATAAAAAGTTTTAGTAAAAAACAGAGAAGGTGAGAAAAGAGAAAGAAAATAACCTTTGCAGCAATTTTTTTTGACAAGGGTATATTTTCCAAGATATATAAGGAATGGATTCACATTTATAAGAATAAGGGACATTCCCCAACTGTTAAATGGTCAAAGGATAAGAATAGGCAATTATCTAAGGAAGTTATCACCAGTCACATAAAAATGCTCCTAACATTAATAATTAGAGAAATGCACATTAAAGCAATTGAAATTCCATCTCATATCCATTAAACTGGATGACAGAAAAACTGACAAAAAAGAAAATGCTGCAAACATTATAAGAAAACAGGTCCACTGATATACTGTTGGAGGTAAGAATTGGTCTAGCCATTCTGGAAAGCAATTTGTGACTATGCAACTCTAAAATTTACTAACTATATCATATCCTTTGATCCAGCAATAATATTATTAGGTTTATAATCCAAGTTGATAAAAAAGAAGAAGAAGAAATCCTATAGGTAGCAAGATTTTGTTTTGTTTTGTTTGTTTTTGTAGTGGCAAAAAAACTGGAAATTAAGGGAAAATGGCTGAATAGCTATGGTATAAGAATGTGATGGACCACTGGTACATTGAAATAAATTGAAGAGACTGTTTCAGAGACTTTGAGAAGACTTGTATGGATTGATGCACAGCGAAATAGAAGAACAATTTATACTGAAACATCAACAATGTAAAAAAAAAACAAACAACTTTAAAACACTTAACTCTGGTCAGTGCAGTGATCAATCATGTTGCCAGAGGACCGATACCGATGAGGAAGGATGTTACCCACCTCCCGACAAAGAGGTGATGGATAACATGCAGAACGAGACACACATTTTTAGATCTAATGAGATAATAATTGTATGGTGCTTAGCACAGGGGCTGGCATGTAATAAGCATCGTACAAGTATTAGCTATCAATATTGTTATTGGATGTGACCATAATGGGAATTTATTATGCTTGACTATGCTTATTTATTAAAAGAGTTTTCTTTTTCTTCTTTTTTCCCAGTGGAGAGAGGTACAGGGGAGGAAAAATGCTTGATAATTGGAAAAACAAATCTCTCTGGCTCATTTTCCCACACAGGGCCCCTGCTAATGTCAGTATCTAGCTCATTTTCTCTAAAAAAGTTCTTAGCTCCCTAGCAAAACACTCAGGCAAATTAGTCATTAAACACAGGGGAAAAAATTGATTTACACAGCAGCAAAAAATGCAAAAAGAACTTATATGCAGGCCTACAGACTGGCAGAAAAACAACCCAAACAGACAACATCTGAATCCAAGTCTTTCTATCTCCAAATTTTGTGTGACTGTGGGCAAGTAACTAAAACTCTCTTACTCTTGTTTTCTCATCTGTAAAATGGGGGTAATAAGAGCCCCAGTCTCACATGGTTGTTAAGAGGAACAAATGAGATAATATCTACATAGGGAAGTTATGTAAAGCACTCTATAAACCTCCTAGCAACATCCAAATGTTTGGTATTATTATTATTAATCTCATTTTTTCCATCTTATAGTCAATGAAACTCAGAATAAAAAAGAATCCAGGGACAAAATCATTATCCCATTCGGTGAACTGTTTTGGAAGTCAATAAAATAACGGCAGGAGAAGCAAAGGCATTTACATAGTGCAAGTTATTGTGCTAAACACTTTACAAAAATTTCAGTCTCATTTGATTCTTACAAAACCCTGGGAGTAAGGTTCTATTATTATCCTTCTATAAGAGATAAGGAAACTGAGGGTCACACATCTAAGTAAGGATCTGACACAGGAGTTCCATCCACTGCAAAATCTCACCAACTGATGACTTTTTTCCCCTGAGGCAATTGGTGTGAAATGACTTGCCCAGGGTCACACAGTCAGGAAGTGTTGTGTCTGAGGTCAAATTTGAACTCAGGTCCTCCTGACTTCAGGGCTGGTGCTCTGTCCACTGTGCCACCTAGCTGCCCACTAATCACTTTTTCAAATTGAATTAAACCTTGGCCACATTAGTTTATCTTCTGTAAACTCAATAAAAGACAGCTGTATGAACAGACAAAACAAATGAGCTATAATACTCCTCTTGTGCCCAACTCCTCCCTAGCCAACTCTCCAAAGCCCTCCTTCTCCCATCTTGTTTTTCTTCTACCAGTCTCTATATTTCAAAAGCTTTTCATTCTATAAAATTTGGATGTTCTGAGTATTCACAATAGATAACATTAACTTAAAGCTTTGCTTCTGCATTATTATGAGGTCAGTATTATGTTCATTCAATTGCAGGTGGCAATTTTGTCTGGGATGATCCTTTGGGTACAGGATGCTATTTGTTGTTTGTGATTGTTATTGCTATCTTAATTTTTCTGTTTTTTTTTTTTTGATGGAGTTCTGAGACACACAGAACATAGATAAGCTACTATCTTACTATTGTTCTCTTATGCTTAGTGTTCAAAAGACTCATGCTCAGGTGGATAAAAAGACGGCTTTATGTAGTTGGAAAAAAGTATTAGGATGTAAGCTTGATGTAAACACAATGAAAACATCGATGGGACAACCCCATTAACAGTCAACACAATTGAGTTGATGTGCACCTCATCTTGTTCTTGAATAATTTTTATTTTTATTTATTTTTATATATAATTTTATTATATATTATATATTATTATATACAATATTTATATTCATATTTGAAAGTCTTTTCCTTTCATGTAGCCTAGAGATTGACAGCTACAAGAAGACTCTTCAAATCCTGCTTCAGAATTTGAGTAAATCATTTGACCCTTTCTGCCTCAGTTTTCTCATCTGTAAAATGAGTTGGAGAAGGAAATAACAAACCGCTCAAGTATTTTTGCCAAGAAAAACCCCAAATGGAGCAATGAAGAGACAGGCATGATTAAAATGAATCAACAATTAAGAAAAAGACAGTAGATTATGAATATTTAGGAGAGAGACATGCAGGGGTATGCTGAAACCAGTTCATAAAGGCTTAGAAAAACTGGTTATTACATTTTCTTTTCTTTTTTTTTTTCCTGAGGCTGGGGTTAAGTGACATTTGAACTTGGGTCCTCCTGAATTCAAGGATGGTGTTCTATCCACTGCGCCACCTAGCTGCCCCTGGTTATTACATTTTCAATGTGAACATTTACACTTCTGAAATTGGCAAATACTACAAATTCACTGCGTTGTTGTTAATAATGCAGATTAAATTTAAAAGTGTTTTTTCTACCAGGTAGAATGGCAATGCATCTTTATACATATATACATATACATATATATGTATATGTATGGATACACACATAAATGTATATTAGGACAGAATCAAAGGACTATATTTCTAATGACAGGCCTCCATTACATACAATTTAGCTATACATATGTTTGTTTTCTTTTCTTTTGGGGGGGGGGTGTTGGAGATAGGAGAGAGAAAAAAATGCTTATTAATTTAAAAAATTACTTACTACAAAACAACCAGAGAAAGGCACAAAGTGGAGGAGGCCCAAAGGCACCATTTAGGATCAAAGGGATGAGCTGAGAATACAATTTTTTGATTTTTTTTATTTGTTTGCTTTGTTTTTGTTACAGTTTTTTATTTTCAAAACATATGCATGGATGATTTTTCAACATTGACCCTTGCAAAACCTTGCGCTTCAAATTTTTCCCTCCCTTACCCTCAGCCTCTCCCCTAGATGGCAAGTAATCCAACATATGTTAAACATGTTAGAATATGTGGGGGGGGTTGCTTTGAAAAAATTTTTATTCAAGTTTTTTATTTACAAAACATATGCATGGGTAATTTTTCAACACTGACCCTTGCAAAACCTTGTGTTCCAAATTTTTCCCTCCTTCCCCTCGCCCCTCCTCTTAGATAGAAGGTAATCAAATATATGTTAAATCCAATATATTTATACAATTATGATGCCGCATAAGAAAAATCAGATCAAAAAGGAAAAAAATTAGAAAAAAACAAAGTGCAAGCAAACAACGAAAAATGCCATGTTATGATCCACACTCAGTTCCTACAGTCCTCTCTTCTGGGTGAATACAATTCTTTGTAAGGGCTTTCTCCCGCCTGTGGCTTTTCATGTGATTTTATGATTTATCTTATGTAAAATAATAATCGATAGCATTTATTTAAACACTTTAAGGATGGCAAAGCACTTTACAAATATGTTCCTTCATTATATCCTCACAATAACTCTGCAAGATAGGTGCTGTTATTATTCCCATTTTATAGATGAAGAAACCGAGGCAATAATTTCTATAAAAAGAGGCAGTCAATAAACATTTATTAAGCACTGTGCTAGGTAATAGTAATACAAAGACAAAAATTAAATAGTCCCTGTCCTTAAGGAGTTTACTTTCTAAGAAACTGTGAGTAGCATAATGAAGAGAGGATGGACCTAGTACTTAGCATGATATCTGGCACCTAGTAGGTGTTTAATAAGTAGGGGGTTTTCAATAGTATTTTATTTTTCCAAATCAGGTAAAGACAATTCTCAATATACATTTTTCCCAGCAAAATTATCCACAATATTGAATGAGAAAAAAAATGGACATTCAATAAACTTGGAGATTTTCAGAACTTTCTATCAACCAAACCTGAACTTAATAAAAAAATTAACATATAAGAACTAATATCAAAGATCAATCTCAAGGAACTTAACATGAACAAATAATTTAGGTTTTTTTACATGGAAATGTATTTAAAAATTTTTTAATAATAGCTTTTTCTTTTCTTTTCTTTTCTTTAATAGTTTTTATTTACCAGATATATGCATGGGTAATTTTACAACATTGAAAATTGCCAAATCTTTTGTTCTAATTTTTCCCCTCCTCCCCCCCCCCCATGGCAGGTTGACCAATACATGTTAAATATGTTAAAGTATAAATTAAATACAACATATGTATACATGTCCAAACAGTTGTTTTGCTGTACAAAAAGAATTGGACTTTGAAATAGTGTACAATTAGCCTGCGAAGGAAATCCAAAATGCAGGTGGACAAAAATAGAGGGATTGGGAATTCTATGTAGTGGTTCATAGTCATCTCCCAGAATTCTTTCGCTGGGTGTAGCTGGTTCAGTTCATTACGAATAGCTTTTTATTTTCAAAATACGTGCAAAGATAGTTTTCTTTTTCTATTTTTAATATTTTATTTTATTTATTTTTAGTACCCATTGTTTTATGGATCATATGGGAGAGAAAAACTAAAGCAAAAGGGAAAAACCATGGGAGAGGAAAAAAAAAAAAAACAGAAAAAAGAAGTGAAAGTAGCATGTATTGATTTGCATTAAATCTCCATATAACCAAAGTCTAACAGCATTGCTTTGGATCACTGAATCATTGAGAAGAACTTTGAGAAGTCTTTCATAGTTGATCACACATTCTTGCTGTCATTATGTACAATATATTCTTAATTCTGCATTTTACACTCAGCATCAGTTCATGTAGATCTTTCTAGGCCTTTCTAAAATCAGCACAAAGATAGTTTTTAATACACACTCTTGCAAAATCTTGTGTTCCAATTTTTTTCTCCCTTCCCTTCCCTCACTCTCCTTCCCTAGACAGCAAGTAATCCAAATATAGGTTAAATAGGTTAAATATTTCTAAACATATTTCCATATTTATCATGCTACATAAGAAAGATCAGATCAAAAAGGAAAAAAAAATAAGAAAGAAAAAAAAAAGCAAGCAAACCACAACAAAAATGTTGAAAACATTATGTTGTGATCCACATTCAGTCCCCATAATCCTCTCTCTGGATGCAGATGACTCTGTCCATCACAGGTCTATTGGAATTGACCTGAGTTATCTCATTGTTAAAAAGAGCCAAGTCCATCCGATCAACATACATTTTTGTAAAATTTTGTTCTAAATTTTTCTCCCTTCCCCCTCCCTAAGAGAGCAAGCAATCTGATATAGGTTAGACACGTACACTCCTCTTAAACCTATTTCCATATTAGTAATGTTATGCAAAAAAAAAAAAAAAAAAAATCAGACCCAAAGGGGAAAATCCATGAGAAAGAACAGAACAAATAAAAAGGTGAAAATGCTATGCTTTAATCGACACTCAGTCTCCACAGTTCTCTCCCACATCTCCCTGGATGGGACTGGCATCTTCCATCCCAAGTCTATTGCAATTGCTTTGAGTCACCGCATCGTGGGGGGAGGTGGTCATCACATAATCTTGTTCTTACTGTGTACAATGTTCTCTTGGTTCTTCTCATAAAAAACATTGTACACAGTAAGAACAAGATAGACTTTTTTAAAATTAATTTTTATAATTATAACATTTTCTTTGACAGTACGTATGCATAGGTAATTTTTTTTTTTTTTTACAACATTATCCCTTGCACTCGCTTCTGTTCCGAGTTTTTCCCCTCCTTCCCTCCACCCCCTCCCCTAGATGGCAGGCATTCCCATACGTATTAAATATCTTATAGTATATCCTAGGTACAATATAAATGTGCAGAACCGAATTTTGTTGTTGTTGCTGTTGCAAAGGAAGGATTGTATTCTCAAGGTAAAAATAATCTGGGAAGAGAAACAACAACAACAAAAAAAAAAATGCTCACAGTTTACACTCATTTCCAAGATAGACTTTTTTTAATTTTGGGGGGAGGGCTGAGGCAGTTGGGGTTAAGTGACGTGCCCAGGGTCCCACAGCTAGGAAGTGTTAAGTGTCTGAGGTCACATTTGAACTCGGGTCCTCCTGACTTCAGGGCTGGAGCTCTATCCACTGCGCCACCTAGCTGCCCCCCTTTGGGGTTTTCATGACAAAATTATTGGAGCAATGTGCCATTTCCTCCTCCAGATCATTTTCCATGGATTCTCCGGGAGAGCTTGGTTTCCATTCCCGGACTTCGGACGCACGGAGTCTCCTCGGCAGCCTCTGCTGCCCTCTTGTGGACGGCACGGGTCGGAGCACGGACCCGCGGACCCGCACCCCGAGCCCGCTCTCGGACGGCTGCCTCGGGGTAGTGTCCCGGGACGCCTGCGGCCGAGCGCCCAGTGCCGGGCTCGGCAAGGACTGCTAAAGCTGCAGCCAGAGGCCCGGCTCTCCTCCTGCCCTAAGCCTGGGACCATACCCCGGGCAAATGGCGGGCTACCAACCCGTGTGAGATCGAGCTGGAAAATGGAGCGGCTCGGGCCTCTGACAGTCCGACGTCCGCGGCAGGCCGGCGCGAGTCACCGCCTCCCGGCGCCCACTAGGGGGCAGCAGTGCCCAGCAGTCCGGGCCTCCTCGGGACCGCCCCAAAGGAAGCGAGGTCTTTGTCTGTAACGCGCGGTTCTCCGGGGAAAGTTAGCCCGGGGCCGGCCGTCGGTGGTCCGGAGTGTAGCGGGCTCCTCGGCGCGGAGATGGAGTCCCGGCGGGGAGGCGCCTCCCCAGGGCACGAGGCGCCGCGGCGGGGGAGGACGCGGCCCAGAACGGAGGTCCGGCAGGATGCAGTTTCCTCATCTCCAACCGGGGGAGAACAGCTCCGAGCAGCAGCTGCGAGGAGGAGCAATGGGAGAGTATTCGCAGGCGCTGCGAGGGCCCGCCGTAGGGGGCGCTGCGTCCGGGCTAGGGAGTGCCTGGGGAAAGCAGGCAGTCAGTGTCTGCTGAGACTCCCTGGGCGAGTGCAGCGGTAACCACCGTGGGACTAGGCGGCTCCCGCAGACAGGACGGAAACGCGCCCCCGCCCGGAGAGAGCGGGAGACCGAAGGCGGGTCGGAGCGTTTTCTTTTTTGTTTTCCCTTTCTCGTGGCTTTTCCTCCCCTTTTGGCCTGAGTTTTCTTCCCAACATGAAAAACCTGGAAATATCTCTATTTTTCCCCTTATTAAAGCTTTTTTTTTCTTTTCTTCAAAACACACGCTGGACAATTCTTCAACATTAGCGCCTGCAATACCTTGTGTTCCAAAATTTCCCCTCTTCCCCCCACCACCCCCCAGACGGCAAGAAGCCCAAAATAGGTTAAACATGGTAGAAATACATGTGCAATCCAATATATGCATACATAGTTATAGGATTATCTTGCCGCACAAGAAAAATCAAACCAAACCAGAAAAAAAGATGAGAAGCAAAATAAAATGCAGGCAAACAACAACTAAAAGAGTGAAAATGCTAGATTGTGAATCACATTCAGTTCCTACAGTTCTTTCTCTGGGTGTAGATGGAAATAAAAGAATTGCACATATATAATCTATATCAGGTTGCTTGCTGTCTTGGGAAGGGAGGGAGGGAGAACAATTTGGAATATAAAGTTTTACAAAATTGAATGTTGAGAACGATCTTTACATATATTTGGAAAAATAATATAAAATATAAAAATAAAATACTATTGAAAATTAAAAAAAAAAAAAACTTACTGCGTGCCAGGAATTGTGCTAAGCACAAACTTCAGGTAGGACAAATTTTAAGTTGTATGTGTGTATGTTCAAAATGGGGTGTAGGATATGGCCTGAAGCCAAGGAAACCAATAATACTTTAAGGGCATTGCTGGAGAGACTGCTTCTTGTAGTGCTGTCCCTCTCTCCTTCCTTCCTTTTTCAGGTCCTCTCTCCTTCCCTCTTTCTCTCCCTCCTTCCCTCTCTTTCTCTTTCTCTGCGATGTTCAGGCTCGCTTTCTGGAGGACCTCAGCACCAGCCTTGATCTTAGTGCTTCTCAGGAAGCAGGAGAGCCACCAGGAGGATGGTCGAAAATGGAATGTCTCATTTACAATCTCTCTCAGCCCTTAAATACCTTGGTATGATTGCATCGTTATAGCACACTATGTATGTGTGAACTAGAGAACCACCACATCATTGTGTACTAGAAAACCATCAGCTCATCAATTCCACTGAGTTAACACTTTGTTGTAAGTATCCTTGTTTCAAGTATTCTTCTCCAGAGTTCTGGCCCTCTACATTTCTCTCTTTTTTTCTTCCTTTTTTTCGCTTTCCTTTTTTCTTTTCTTTTTTTTTTTTTTTAAGTTATATTTTAACCTAGTTGGGGGACATTCATAAGTATGGTAAGTCACATGAAGGTTTGATACCTTTCTTCTAGGCCAGAGATCCTCAACATTTTTAAATAGGGGCCAGTTCACAGTCCCTCAGACTGTGGGAGGGCCGGACTCTAGTAAAAACAAAAGCTCACACTCTGTCTCCCCCTCAGCCCATTTGCCATAACCCGAAGGCCGCATAAACGTCCTCAGCCCAAAGCATCTGGCCCCAGGGCCATCGTTCTAGACCAAAGACCCAATCACCCTGCCCTAGTTACTGCTGCACTTGGATGGCATTCTGTAATTTTCTAAGCTCTTGTAAGGATACTCCATTTTTTCTTGACTATAATTCTGTCAGAGAAGGAGAATAATTGCTTTTTCCCCTTTTTGCAGCTAGGGAGTAAGACACACACACTGGCCCAGATTTCTCCATGAAGTTCAAGGTCCTATGGGCCATATGCTTTGACACTCAGACTAGAATCCTTACCAAGTCAATGAGGAGGTTGGAGGAGAGAATAATAACGCTAGGGACTGCTAAGGTCTCCAGAGCACTGGTTCCCCTCTGCTTGGAAAAATACAAGCTATTGTGAAGGATACCAAGTAAACTTGGGGTGGAAGCGGTGGGAAAAGGAAGGATTTCTTTTTAATTTTTTGTTCAGTTGTTGTCCAACTCTTTGTCCCCATTTGAAGCTTTCTAGGCAAAGATACTGGAGTAGTTTGCTATTGCCTTCTCCAGTTCATTTGACAGATGAGGAAACTGAGACAAACAGGATCAAGTGACTAGTCCAGAGTCATACAGCTAATACATATGAGGCTGAATTTGAACTTAGCACTCCAGATCTGGCACTCTGTGCTCTATGGCTCCACCTAGCTTCTTAATAATAACTGACCCTGAAATATTAGATTTAGACAAAACAATGCAGAACAAAGAAAGAATCCAAAGATACATGGAGGATAATTACTACTTATATAGTGCTTGCTATGTGCTCACACTGTGTAATCACTTTACAGATACTATCTCATTCAATCTTCTTAACAGCCCTGGGAGGTAGGTGCTCTTCTTATCCCCATTTTATAAATGAGTAAACTGAGGCACAGGAACAGTGACTGGCTCAGGTCACATAAAAAGCACACAATGACTAACTGCAATGATGTAATTAGAGACAAACCTAAAAGGCAGCAGAAATAAGGTTATATATACCGACTTATCTTGTATTTGGAGAGTCCAGATGGAGAGTGCATCCTTTCTTTCATTTAAAAGGCTGGGGATGATGAATAAGGAATGATACATGTACTCATAGGACATGTCACACTCTTGGTTGATTTTGCTCAAATGTTTTTCTTTGTTATAAGAAAGTGTTCTACTGGGGGGAGGAGAGGGATTGAATTACTTTAGGAAATTACTTTAATGTTAAAGGTAAAAGGCATCAGTAAAATTAAAAAAAATAAAAACAGAATATATATGTTTGGGTATAAAAAGACTTTCCTTGTGATCACATACTATGAGATATATGATTTAAGTAATTCCATTTTATAAAGCAGTTAGATGACATAGTAGAAAGACCACTGGTCCTGCAGTCAGGAAGACTGACTTAAATCCAGCCTCAGAGACTTCCTTGCTGAGTGATCCTGGTCAAGTCACACAAAAATAAAATGTAAAATGAGCTTAAGAAGGAAATGGCAAAAACACCACCATCTTAACCAAGGAAACCTCGAAAAGGTTTCATGAAGAATTGGAAACCACAGGTTCTGTAAAGGCCTCATTTCTAAAATATGTAGAGAATTGACTCAAATTTATGAGAATACAGATCATTCTCCAATTGATTGGTCATAGGACACGAATAGACAATTTTCAGATGAAGAAATTAAAAAACCATTTTTAGTAATATGAACAAATGCTCTAAGTCACTATTGATCAGAGAAATGCAGATTAAGACAGTTCTGAAGTACCACTACACACTTCTCAGATTGGCTAAGATGACAGGAAAAGATAATGATAAATGTTGGAGGGTATAATGTTCTTCTCTAAAATATAATCTTTTCTGGGAGCAGATTTCTTGGGGAGCTTCTGAAGGCAGCCTTAGTTCTAGTTCAGAGTAATAATCACCACAAATTCAGCCAGGAGTTAAAGTCCAGATCCTTTATTGTCTCCTTCAAAATAGCCTGGCTAGCTTTCTTAGAGGCCCATCTCTCTCCTTGGTTCTGAGAGCTCTTGCTGCTAGTGTTTTCTCTCTTCCAGCTTCTGCCTCTAGCTCCCTCTGAATGCAAAGCCTCCAGCCAGCACAAAGATGGAAGTTGGAATGAATCTGACTCCACTTCCGAGAGAGTGGGCTTGTGGGAGCTTCTCCTTATATATGCTCTCTTAAAGGTGTATGTATGTCTTGCAGATCTCTAGTAAGTACTAAGTACATAATTATTGTCTCTATCAATTCCAATGTCTTAGCACCTTGTAAGAATTCTAACAGGAGGGGATGTGGGAAAACTGGGACACTGATGCATTGTTGGTGGAATTGTGAACTAATCCAATCATTCTGCAGAGCAATTTGGAATAATGCCCAAAGGACTATCAAACTGCATATACTTTGATCTAGCAATGTCTCTACTGGGTCTATATCCCAAAGAGATCATAAAAAAGGGAAAAGGACCACATGTGCAAAAATATTTGTGGCAGTCCTTTTTGTAGTGGTAAGGAACTGGAAACTGAGTGGATGCCCATCAGTTGGAGAATGGCTAGATAAGTTATGGTATGTGCATGTTACAGAATATTATTATTCTGTAAGAAATGATCAGCAGGATGATTTCAGAAAGGCCTGGAGAGACTTACATGAACCAATGCTAAGTGAAATGAGTAGAACCAAGAGAACATTGTATACAGCAACTAGATTATATCATTGTCAATTCTGATGGATGTGGCTCTTTTTCAACATCGAGGTGATTCAGGCCAGTTCCAATAGACTTATGATAGAGAGAGCCATCTGCATCTAGAGATAGGACTATGGGGACTTAATGTAGATCACAACATAGTACTTTCACATTTTTTATTGTTGTTTGCTTACATTTTATTTCCTTTCTCATTTTTTTTTCCTTTTTGATCTGATTTTTCTTGTGCAGCATGATAGCTGTGGAAATATGTATATATTACACATGTTTGCTATTGCACATGTTTAACCTATATTGGATTTCTTGCTGTCTGGGGAGGGGGTGGGGGGAAAGGAGGGAGGACACAAGGTTTTGCAAGGATGACTGTTGAAAATTATCTGTTTATATGTTTTGAAAAGAAAAAGCTTTGAAAAAAAATTGGAAACAATTAAACAACAAATCCCATTGTTTAGATGAGGAAACATAAACTTAAGTGACTTGTGCACAGATCTCTTAAACAGGTTTTATAAATAAATCCAAGATTTTTTCCTTTCCTTTGAGATCGAACCACCATACCTCTTCCTATGTTCAATCCCTGTAATCTGTCCCTCGGGAAGTAATCTTCCCTTGATTCTCTTATCTTTCAAGACAATAGTTTTGGGAAGGGGGGAGATGGCTCATGGAATAGTAGAATGATCATTAAACTAGGAATCAAGAAAGCCTGGGTTCACATTTTGGACTTCCTGTATGATTTTGGACAGGAATTTTCCCTCTCTGGACCTTAGTAACCCCCTCCATAAAATGGTCTGTCTGTGTGGGGGATGTGGGGTGTTTAAGTAATTCACCATCTCACTTTCCTTTCATCTTTAAATCTCTATGATCCCCAATTTCTAAAATCCAGCTCTAATATGTCATGATTTTTAATTAGCTAGAACTTCCAAGGGCCCTCCTTCCAAATTCCTAATCCTATATGTGAATCATAAAAAATGCCCTTTGAGAGAAAATAAATACTTGTTAATTTGGTCTTTCTATTGTATTATCTAGAGAGATAGCAAATAGAGAACTCAACCTCAAATTGGAAAAGACTAGGGTTTGAGTCCAAATCTCTGACTGTGTGTCCCTGGGAAACAAAACTTCTCAGAGGGAAAACTCTTTAAGAATATAACTGACAGAATTATCCCTAAATCTGTATTATTTGAGGGAGTTTTCTCATTGGGTGTTCATTTCATAAATGAAGTGGGGGGAAGGGGAAATGTATTAATTTATATAAATGGAACATTTCAAACAGAGTAGCAATAGGGTACACAGGATAGAAGGCTGGCTACAGGACCAGGAAGACCATGGTCTAAGCCCTTCCTCAGACATACTTGTTACATGACCCTGGGCAAATCTCTTGACCTCACAGTTATTCTAAGCAAGATAAAAGGATACAGAACAATTACTCGGTTAATATGGACATGAATGAATGAATGAATGAAAAAAAAAAGAGCATTTATTAAGTGTTTATTGTGTAAACCTATATATCTCTTGTGATAGCAATAGAAAAGAGATAGTAATAGATAGCAAGGCAATCCTTGCTCTGGCACAGCTCACTTTCTAATGGGGGAGACAACACAATTTTGTGGGGTTTTTGTGTTTTTGCAATTTTAGATTGCAAATCATATGAAAAAGCCCCATGATCCTGATTTGTAAGGAATATTCTTTAATTTCATTTCTTCTCATGTTTCTGATGTTGAAACATTTAACGATGTCAAAGAGACTATCTTTTTTGGGTCTTCAGTGGCTACAGCAGGATGAGTGGAGCTCCTCTGCAGCATCTGCAGAGACAGTTTCAAGAGATAAATGGAGAGTCTCCCTCCATAATATTTGCTTCCCTGGATGATGGATTGAAAGCACAGTGGTCTCCTGGAGAATATTTTATATTCTTAAATCTCTTGGACTCACAGTTTTAGACTATTTCACCAAATACTGTTTTGTAAGAAAAAAATAATATTGAGAATTTGGAGAAGCATAAAAAGCTATATAACCAATCAAAGTGAAGCAAACAGATCAGAACTCCAACATAAACAATGAATAAAAAAGAACGTCCCCCCAAAAAAAACCCTCAAATGCTGTGAAATTATAATAACAAAGTTTGATCCCCAAAGAAGGGGAAAAGAAGTCTCTTCTCTATGTTCTTTTCAGAAATGGGTATCTATGGGTGAAAGGGGCTGCATATAATTTAAAAGGAAAACCAGAAGAATATCTCGGGTTTATAAAGATTTTATCAAGATACATTTTTGATACATTGTTTTGTTTTCCTGAACTGTTTGTTTTTCTCCTTTATTACTGATTCTGAAGGATAACTCCTTGGGAAGGGCAAGGAGAAACATTAGAAATTGTAGGTGACATTAAAAACAAAAGCTATTTTAGACATTTTTTAAGTTCATTTATTTTTCTTGATCTCAGGATTGTCCCCAAAAGTCTGGGGTATATAGACTTTATTATATACATAAAATATTTATTACAAACCCCTTAGTTTGACACTTAGAAAGCTTCACAATTGTAGAAAGAGGTTGGAACCAGATTGAATCTTTGCTTTCCATCTAGAGGGTAAGCACTTTGTAGTCAGGGACAGGACCTTGATAGCCACTAGCTGGGTATGCTTTTGTTGACCTATTGATAAGAGAAAAGAAAAATGTTTAATCAAAATCCAATCCAATCCAATAAATCCAAGCATTTATTAAGCACCAACTATGTTTCAGGCACTGTGCAAAGCACTGGGGTTATAAAGATAATAAGAAAACAGTTCTTGTCCACAAATATCTCCCAATTTACTATGGGAAATCTTGTGTTTGTATGTGTAAATTCATATGTGATAATTAGGGTAGTGAGAGACAGTTTCCACTAGAGAGATAAGGAAAGGCTTTTTAGAAGAGATGGCTCATGAATTCTATCTTGAAGGGAGCTAGGAATCATGAAATCATAGCCTCAATAGACCTGGAGCTGAAAGAAACTTTATATGTTAGTCATCTAGTCCTAACCCTAACATCACAGAAAAGGAAATTGAGGTTCAGAGAGGTTCTAAATAACTTGCCCCATATTGCACAAAAAATTGTCACAGATTTGAACTTGGATCCTTAAGTCCAAATACAGAATTCTTTTCACTGATTATGATTATCATTATGATAGTTCATATTTAAATAACACTTAAAAGTTTGCAAAGCACTTTCTGAGCTCTACAAATATCTTTTCATTTGATCATCACAATAACCCCATGAAATAGTTGCTATTATTACCCGCATTTTACAGGTGGGGAAACGGAAACATTTATTCATTCATTCATTTAATAAATATTCATCAAGCACCTCCTATATGCCAAAAACTGTGCTAAATGCTGTAGATACAAAAAGAGGCAATTCATGGCCTCAAGGAGTTTACAGAAATTAAGTGATTTTGCCCAAAGTAACCCAATCAGCAAGCTTCGGAGGTTTGAAGGCAAGACTTCCTGACTCCAAGGTTCTGTGCCCCTTCCTCTGTACTACTTAGCTGCATAGGTACACAGAGGTGAGAAATGAGGAAAGAAGACTGGAGCCAGGTTGTGAAGCGGTTTAAAGGCTAAACTAAGGAGTTTGTAGTTTACCCTGGAGCCATTAGTCTCTTGAAGTCTCTTCTCATGACGTCTCTTCAGTGAGTTAGTTGTTCTCAGTCAGACTTGGGCTTTGGGGCATTTGTGTGGAGAACAGATTAGAGAAGGGAAAGGGCTGTTGGCAGTAGTCCAGGAAAGAGATGAAGAAAACCAGGATGATGGTTCATAATAGTTGCTAGCAATTATCTGGCTATTTATTTTGTTTATATTAAACACTTTGTAAATATGATCTCATCTGAGTTTTACAATAGTCCTAGGAAGTAGTTCCTATTATGTTCATTTTTTCAAACTAGGAAACTGAGGCTGACAGAAGTTAAATGACCTGCTCAGTGTCGTATCGATGAGAATGTGCTTGAGGTAGAATTTGAATTCAGACTTTCCTGATTCCAAGCCCAGCAGTCTCCACTGAACTACCTACCTTCTATTTTGCAGGCAGAATCACAGGACCATATATTTAGAACTGAAGAGAGAAGGGGAAAGGTATAAGCATCTATATAGAGCTGGGTAGGGAACTTTTTTTTTTCTTGCGAAGGACTTTTTGGATATTTATAATATCTTTCAAAACTATAGTTTCCAAGCAGTGGGAGGTTATTGTCTGCGGTTGCCTTGGCAGGGGAAATGACTTCTTGGGCCACAGACCGAACATTCTCCTATCTAATAGAGAACCTACTGTGTGCCAGGCGCTGTGATAGGAACCAATTATAGATATTAACTTATTTGATTCTCACAATAACTCTGGGAACAAGTGCTGTAATCATCACCATTTTACAGCTGGGAAAACTGAGGCAACCATGGGTTAAGTGACATTCCCATGCTGACACAATTAGGAAATGTCTGAGTCCAGATTTTATTTCCCTGGTTCCAGGCCCAGAGTTTTATTCACCGAGCCACCTTAATGCTTCTAGGGAATTTCAAAGTCCATCTATTCTTTTTTTGGGGGGGAGAAGAGGGGTTAAGTAACTTGTCCAGGATCACACAGCTAAGGAAGTATTAAGTGTCTGATACCAGATTTGAACTCAGGTCCTTCTGACTTCAGGGCTGGCGCTCTATCTACTCTGCCATCTAGCTGCCCCAGTTCATCTATTCTTATAAAGCATAGGAGTGTAGTGCTGGAAGGGACCTTCTTCCTCCTGGTGTTCTTTTTATTGATATTATTGATTATCATATGGGTATCATTCAGAGGGATAACCTGGGAGAGAGAGGACCTGAGCTGACTTGGAAATATATTTAATATGATTGCAAATATATAACTTATATTGCTTACTGTAATGAATAGAGTGAAGGGGAGGGAGAAAACATGGAAATCAAAGTCTTATAAAAATAAATGATGAGAAAAAAAAGAATGTTAAAACAAACGAAAAAAGGACTTGTCAACAGCAATTGGGAAAGAAGAATTCTCAGGTTATGTGAATTTTTTCAGTCAGTTGTCTCAGTCATTTCCAACTTTTTGTGACTCCATTTGGGGTGTTCTTGATAAAGATATTAGAATGGTTTTCCATTTCCTTCTCTAGCTCATGTTACAGATAAGGAAACTTAGGAAAACAGGGCTAAATGATTTGCCAAAATCATACAAGAAGAATCTTTCTGACTCCAGGCCAGACATTCTATCCATTGCACCATCTAGCTATTCTGTGCAAAATATCTATGAGTGAATACTTGTATCCACATATGTCCTAACCTTTGGAAACACCCAAAAGGAAAATTTCATGTTAAAATGGCAAGATGTAACTTTTAGCTAAAATTGACATCATACTTCCTAAACCTAAGAAAGCCATTCCTTTAATGTTACCATAGCTCAGTTAGATATTTGGAGGCACACGCTCATTAATGTTGGTCTTTTGCTGAAATGGAGGCTGAACATCTCAATTCTGAAAGCTTAAGGATCCCCCTATTTCCAGTGTAGGTGATGGAGAGAACTAGGTAGGATTGTGAGGGACAGAGGGAGGTAGGAGGATTGGGGAGGAGGGCATCTGACATCAGATATCAGCCTATTTTAGTGTACAAAGCAATAAAGAGATATCTTAGGTTCTTAAACCTCACTCTACACCCCCACTTCCACTTCCCTTTCCCTCTTTCCCCTCCACCCCAACAAGATGAGATTAATTTGAGAGGTAAAGACAATATAAGAGCCCACTGTGTCTGTTAATAGTATAAAAGCACCTGATCTGATAAAATCTCCTCAAACCTGGAATTTCCAACAGATATTTAAAGATCATACATAATTTCCTGTCAGTTGCAGCCCTGGAGATCCGCTGAGTATCAGTGTCAAACCAGGCGTATAACAGGGACACATGCTCACTTATAGGCATTTGCCAATGTCTCAGAGGATGTCTGAGTAATCCAAATTGTGGAGGAATTGCTTATTTTTGAAAGGGCTCTTCTATTCCTTATCATCAAGAGATTCTCAGGCTAATTCTCTTTGCAAATGACACAATTTTAATTACCCCAAGCCCCAATGTTCTGGGGCTTTGCCAGACCTCCTTGTTTACATTCTTGGTCACTCAAAGAACTTATTATGGTTGGTTCAGTTCAGTTGTGTCTTACTCTTTGTGACCTTATGTGGTATTTTCTTGGCAAAGATACTAGAGTGGTTGGCCATTTTCTTCTCCAGGTCATTTTACAGATGAGGAAACTGAGGCAAACGGGGTTAAGTGACTTGCCCATGGTCACATAGCTAGTACGATGTGAACGCAGGTCTTCCTGATTTTAACCTCAGATTTTATGCACTGTGCTGCCTCGCTGCCCCACTCAAAAGATATCAACCATTTGTAAAGTGCCTAGTATATGTTAGGCATGGGAGATCCAAAAACAGAGGGAAAGAAACACAAGTGATGAATGAGTTGCTAAAATAATTAAAAGCAACAAAAGTCCACTTTTAATCATTAGCTTTTAGTACTTAGGACAAAGTATATTCATTCATTGCTGGTAGAATTGCAAATTTGCACAACATTTTTTTGAGAACAATTTGATAGTTTGTAATAAAAATTTAATAAAATATTTTGACCTGATAACACCATTTCTGGGAATGTTCCTGATATTTCAATACTTGAAAGAGTTAATTTTTAAAGAGTTATATCTTCAGTGATGTTCCTAGCAGCATAATTAGTATTGGGCTTTTGTGACATTGGTTCTCTCCTGGTTCTCTCTAACTGCTTCTCAGTCTCCTTTGTTGGTTCATCATTCAGATCACGTTCTCTAGCTGTGGGTTAGGAATAGAGCTCAAAGGCTCTATTCTAGTTCCCTACTCTCTATTTCTCTCCTCTTTTGTCTCTTTGTCTTTTTCATTCTTTCTTTCCCTTCTCTCTCACTCTCTATTTTTCTCCTCTTCCTCCCTCCCCCCGACCCCATTTGTCTCATCTGTCCATCCATCTGTCTGTCTGTCTGAGACCTCATCAGCTCCTTTGGGTTCAGTTATCATGTCTATGCAGATGACTGTCTGATCTCCATTACCAGCCTGATGCATCCCAGAAGTATTTGTCTTGCATCACCAATTGCCTATTAGATATTTCAAACTGGATTCCTGGAGACTTGGCAAACTCATGTGGCCAAAACCTAACTCATTATCTCTCTCCTCCAAAGACACTTCTTGTCTAAGCTTCCCTGTTTCTGTCAAAGATATCTTTATCCTTTCAGCCCTTTAGGTTGGAATTATTAACTCCACTCTCCCTTACTCCATGCATTCAATTAGTTGGCAAATTTTGCAGTTTCTACCTCAATATTTCTTTCACCCACCCCCTCCTCTCTATCCATACAACTATAACTTAGGCTCAGTCCTTCATTACCTCTAATCTAGATCATTGCAACAGTCTCCTATTTTCTACCTCAAGCCTCTCCTCACATCAATATATTCACCATGTTGTTGCCAAAATGGGTTCTTTAATCATGATTCTGACCGTGTTATTCCCCAACTCAGTTAATTCCAGTGGCTCTCTATTCCCTCTTTGTTGTTCAGTAATTCAGTCAGATCTGATTCTTCATGACCCTATGGATCATTGCATACCAGCTCCTTCTATCCTCCCGAAGTCTAAGTTCATATTCGTTGCTTCCATGATATACTCTCTGTCCATCTCATCCTCTGCCATCCTCTTCAAATCCAGACCCCGATGCTTACTAGGGGTGTGACTCTAGACGAGTCACTTAACCCTATTTACTTCTGTTTCCTCAACTGTAAAATCAGAAAAGGAAATAGCAAACCACTTCAGTATCTTTTTTTTTTTTCCTTAGTAAGTTTATTTATTTATTTGTTTGTTTGTTTTCCTGAGGCTGGGGTTAAGTGACTTGCCCAGGGTCACACAGCTAGGAAGTATTAAGTGTCTGAGATCAAATTTGAACTTGGGTCCTCCTGAATTCAAGGCTGGTGCTCTATCCACTGCGCCACCTAGCTGCCCCAGTTTATTTATTTTAAATACACATTGTTTTATAAATCATTTTGGGAGAGAAAAATCACAACAAAAGGGGAAAACCATAGGAGAGATTTTTTAAAAACCCAGTAAAAAGAAATGAACATAGCATGTGTTGATTTACATTCAGTCTCTAGATCTTTTTCTGGATGCAGATGGCATTTTCTGTCCAAAGTCTATTGGGATTGCTTTGGACCACTTTAGTATCTTTGCCAAGAAAATCTCAAATTTCAGTTGAACATAACTGAAATGACAGAGCTAACAACAACAAAGGCAAACAGAGAATAAGGATACCAATGGTATGAATGTTCAATATCTTTTATAATAATTTTTTTTTTAAATAAATTGCTGGTAACTCAAAGGGAAGATACCTGACTGTCGTAAAGAGGCTTCACCTTCTTATCAGTAATGCCTCAGGCTGGTGAAATGGCCTAGAAGGAATCATTAGGAACATGTGTGAATAGGAAAGGAAGTTTTTGGTCATGTAGCAGGAGTGAAAGATAATAGACTGAAGGCTCAAGTGCTGCCAGGTAAGTTATTGAGCAGGAGAGTGACAAGATGAGATTAGTTTGGAAGGAGAAGAGAAAATAAGATCCCTGAGTGCCTGTTGTTTGTTGATTACCCAAGAGCATTGGACTTGATGGGGTAAAATGTACCCTTAAGGCTTCCAACAAGGTGTCTGGCACAGATATATTCAGCTGGTACAGGTAATAAGGACTATGAGATGTTCAAAGAACCAGAGGAAGACCTGTTGTAGTCTAAGTAGATGCCCTGGGAGAGAATTTATGGAAAGACATGAGTAATGGGAGGATTACAGAATACCTGATCATGAACAAAAATGGGTAAGATCTAAATGAATATAGAGTACCCATGATTGTGAAAACGCAGCTCCTTTGAAGTGGGATAGAATTGTAAGTTCTTGAGGGCAAGGGACTATTCATTCATTCGCTCATCTATTTATTTGTTTATTTATTCAGCTTTGTATCCTCATATCTGTAGAGTTAATAATGATCTTTGATTGATTTAATTAATCTTTAGGTAATCAAACTTTAGGTAAGGTATATCACCCTTTTTCTTGATCTTTATCACTTTTCTTCACCTAACTATTCCATATGAAAAGAGTTTTAAAAGGAACAGTGTACTTAATATCATATCATGCTCCCACACCAGGTAACCATGAAGACTGGATTGAAAGGAAGAAAAAATGAGAGAATACTTAGAAGGTAACTTGAAAACCAGAGAGTAATGAATGATGAGATTCCAGACAAGAGTAGAGAGGTGCTATTCTCAAGGGGCTTAAAATATCTTTAATTTTAATTTTTCAGTTCCAAATTTTCTCCCTTCACTCTTCCTCATGCATAGAGAAGGCATGAACCCAAGGGGATTTTTGAAAAGAATTTTTAAATATCATCAGAGGATGGAATAGATGCAGTTTTAGAAAGTATGACAATCAAATATACCTATTCCAGAACTGTCTGACTTTTTCTTTTCTTTTTTTGACAATAGCTTTTTATTTTCAAAATTCATGCAAAGATAATTTTCAGCATTCACTCTTGCAAAACCTTGTGTTGCAAATTTTCCTCTCTTCTTTCCCCCAACCTCCTCCCCTAAACAGAAAACAATCCAATATATGTTAAACATGTGCAATTCCTCTATACATATTTCCAAATTATCATGCTACACAAGAAATATCAGATCAAAAAAGGAAAAAAAATAGAAAGAAAAAAATGAAGTAAACAACAAAGGTGAAAATACTATGTTGTGATCCACACTCAGTCTTCCCTCTGGGTACAGATGACTTCATCACAAGACCATTGGAACTGGCCTGAATCACCTCACTGATGAAAAGTCATGTATCTGACTTTTCCCCTAAACTTCCTTTAATTTTCTTTCCATCTTGCTTGATCCTCATCATCAAAAGGAGAGGTGCCAGGTTCCACCTCACTGATAAACTCATTCTCTATGTTCCTTCAGGCAGAACAAACTTGAACTCTGCTCTATCAGCTTTGACCCAACAAAAACAGTGGTCTAAATTACTGGTGGAACCTTTATTGGGTGGGGTAAGCAATAGAGAAAAAATGCTTATATTGCTGTATGGAGAAGCAAGATCAAGGAATATGAGTTTTTAAAAGTACCAACCAGAGTATATACTTGTGGATTGAGAAAGGAGGGAGAGGGGGACAGGGAGAGAGAGAGAAAAGGGGGAGAGGAAAAGAGGAAGAGAGGGAGAGAGACAGAGAAGAGAGATAGACAAAGAGGAGAAAGAGAAGAGAAAGAGAGAAGAGAAAAGGAAGACAGACAGAAATAAGTGAGACAGACAGCAGAGAGAGAGAGAAGAGAGAGAGACAAAGAGGAAGGGAGGGTGAGTGAGAGAGATAGAGAGGTAAAGAAAAAGACAGACAATGAAAGAGACAGACAGACAGGCAGAAATAGAGAGACAGAGAGAAAAACAAAGAGACAGTGAGAGAGACAGAGAGAGGCAGAAAGAGACACAGAAAGAAAAAACTGAGGGAAGGCAACTGGGGGCATTGGGAAAGGTTTCTTGTAGAGGGGATTGTTGGAGCCCAATTTTGAAAAAAAAACATGGGCTTCTTAAGAGGCAGGGGGAGGAGGGAATTCTTTAGGCAGAGGGTATAGGAAGGGGAGACAACAAAAGTATAGAAAAAGGATGGGGAATGTGGTATCTGAGGACATTGGCTGGACTGGAGAGTTTGCAAGGGGGAGCAATGTACAATAAAGTTGTAAATGCAGGTTGGAGCTAGGCTGTGAAGGACTTTAAAAGACAAACAGGAATTTATATTTGATCCTTAGGGCAATAGGGGACTGTTAGCGTTTATTGAGAAGGGAGATTCATGGTCAGACGGCGGCTTTAGGAAAATCCCATTAGCTTCTGTGTGAAGGACAGATGGGAGGCTGTTACAATAGGCCGGGTGAGATGAGGGCCTATCCTAGGGGAGCAGCTGTGTGATCTGAGAGGAGACAAATGGGAGCCCTGTGGATAGACATGAAAAGCTTCAGCAATTGGCTAAAAATGTGGATGAGGGAGAGAGAGGTAGTGGAGAAAGCACTGAGGCTGGGAGCCCTGAGTGCCCACAAGGATGGAGGAGATGACTTGAAAGGAGGAATTAAGAAGAGCAGTGGGTGTGGGGAAGAGATAATAATCCTGTTTCAGACATCCTGAGTTTAAGATGTCTATAAGATATCTTGTTCAAGATATTTCATAGGTTGTTGGTGACGTGGGCCTAGAAGTCTGGAGAAATAACGGGTTGTACACAGAGATCTGGGAATCATCTGAGCAGATAAATGAAGCAAAGGAATTTGACGAGTATCCCTCAGTAAAATAAGAAAAAGAAGAGGTTAGGGTTCAGGGCAGAGTGTTTAGATATGAGCTCAATTAGGAAGAGAGATATAGCTGGTGAACCAGAAAATCAAATGGAAAAGGGAGGGGAATGTCAGACAGGTTGGAGGAGAACCTAGAAAGAGCAGAGTTGTGAAAATCCAATGAGAAGAGAGAACATAGGAGTGGGGAGAAGGCAGATAACAGCCCCTAGGGCTGGGAAAAAGTCAGGAAGGATTGGGGTTAAGAAAAAGGCCATGAGATCTGGCAATTAGGAGATGCTTGATAACAGAGAGAGCAAGATCCTTCAGTGATGAATTCAGAAGCTCCATGGCAAAGGATTGAGAAGTGAATATGGGAAAAGGAACAGAAGCAATAAGTACACAACTTTTTCCTAGTAATTTGATTAAGAAAGGGAGGAACAAACGGTGATGCAGTGGGTAGAGCACCAGCCCTGAAGTCAGGAGGACCTGAGTTCAAATTTGATCTCAGACACTTAACACTTCCTAGATGTGTGATCCTGGGCAAGTCACTTAGCCCCAGTTGCCGAAGGGGAAAAAAATGGAGGAACAAAAGCCTCAAGAAACTAGGTCTAGTGAAAGGTTTTGTTTTTAAAGGATGAGGAAGCTTGCAAACTGCAAAGAAGGACCAAGAGAGGAAAAAATTAATTTTAGGGGAAGGAAAGATTTCCTCCCCAGAGCACATGGAGGGGAGGGGAATCAGAGATCCCTTTAGGAGCTTGGGCCAGGACAGAAGGGTCACCTCTTCCAAGACTTGACAAAGAACAAAGTGGGAGAGAAGTGGTGATACCTATGGGAGAAGTGAATAGGAAATCAGCCTAGGAATCAGGATTGAATTTTGTGCTTGCTGTCTCCTCCATTAGAATATAAGCTCTTTGAGGGCAAAAATCAAGGATTTTTTTGTTTTGTTTTTCTTCACATATTTAGCACAATATCAAAACCCAATACATTCTGATGGAATGCTATTGTTCTATAAGAAATGACAAGCAGATTTCAGAAAACGCTGAAAATACTTTAATGAACTTATACTAAGTGAAGTGAGCAGAACCAAGAGAACATTGTACACAGTAACAAGATTATGTAATGATCAACATGATGAACTTGTCTCTTCTCAACAGTGTAGTGATTCAAGGCAATTCCCACAGACTTGAGATAGAAAATGCCATCCTCATCCAGAGAGAGAACTATAGAGACTGAATGTGATCAGAGCATAGTTTTTTCACCTTATTTTATTTTTTTTCTTTTTCATGTTTTTTCCCTGTTAGTCTGATTTTTTTTTGCACAATATGACAAATATGGAAATGTGTTTTAAAAGAATTATACATATTTAACCTATATCAGATTGCTTACTATGTTGGGAAGAGAAGAGGTAAGGGAGAAAGGGAGGAAAATTTGGAACACAAAGTCTTACAAAAATTAATGTTGAAAACTATCTTTACATGTATTTAGAAAAATAAAATACTATTGAGAGGGAAAAAACTCAATACATTCTTGCTGACTAAGAGATTGAATCAATCAACAAATACTTATTAATAGCTGCCTTCATCCCAGGCAGTGTGCTAAGTGCTCAAGGATACAAAGAAAGGGCAAATAGAAGAATTCAATCTGTACCCCGGATGACATATACTAGCCTTTTAACCCAATCTAATGTGCTTAACATCTCTGTGTCCTGGGCAACTAATTCTTTAAGACTTTAAGTCTGCAGCTGTCCTAGCAGCTGTTCTGCCCCTCCCATGAGATGAATGGCATGACCCTGGTCAGGGAACCACAAGGAAATACTAGCCCCAAAACTGTCCTGGCAAATACCTTAAAAAAGGCTGCCCAGGGATCCATAAACCCCTTCAGCTGTTCTGCCAAGATGCTCTCAAGTTCAGCCTCTCTGACCTTCATGGGCCAGAAAATAGCATTGTTATTCCACAGAAATTTATACATTTAGGAATCTCAACGACAACTGAGTCCATTCATCTTATTTTACAAATGAGGAAAAGGGCCAACTAGTTAGGAATAGGGACTAGACCTATGATTCCACAAATATAAAGAACTTCTGGATGAGGAAACCCTCTCTAGTGATGCTGCTGAATACCTTCACTGTAGTTTGGGAGTTGCCTTACTTTAAGAGAGGGCAGAAATTGGACCCTCAGTTCACTCCACTTCTATGTACCTGGAACATAGTAAACATTTAATAAGTGCTTTATCTATCTAGCCATTATCCATCATACTTGATCCAGTGATACCCTCTTCCTTTCCTTCCTTCCTTTTGCTATGTCTCCCCTTCTCTCTTCCTTTTCTTTCCATATGTTCAATATATCTTCTACCTAATCGACCTATTCTGACATACCTCTTACTTTAAGATTCACCATTTCCAGTGATCTTTTCATTATACATTACTTTTAAAATATTTTTATTTATTTTATTATTATTATTAAATATTTCTCAGTGTGAATTTTTTAACACTTATTCTTTAAAATTGAATTCCAAATTTTCTCTCTTCTGCCTATTTTCCCCTCATCCCTTGAGAAGGCAGGCAATGTAGTATCAATTCTACATATGAAGTCATGCAAAAACATATTTACATATAAGTCTCATTTGTAATGGAATATTCTTGTTCTATAAGAAATAATGAGCAGGCTGATTTATTTATTTTTATTTTATTTTTTATTAATTAATATAAATCAATTAATTTGATTAATTTATTAATCTAATTACTTTTGGTTAATAATTTATTAATTAATTTGATTTATTAATTTACTTTTATAACATTTTTTGACAGTACATATGCATAGATAATTTTTTTACAACATTATCCCTTGTACTCCCTTCTGTTCTGAATTTTCCCCTCCTTCCCTCCACCCCCTCCCCTAGATGGCATTCCCATACATATTAAATATGTTGTAGTATATCCTAGATACAATATATGTGTGCAGAACCAAATTTTTTGTTGTTGTTGCAAAGGAAGAATTGGATTCAGAAGGTAAAAATAACCTGGGTAGAAAAACAAAAAATGCAAACAGTTCACATTCATTTCCCAGTGTTCCTTCTCTGGGTGTAGCTGATTCTGTCCATCATTGATCAATTGGAACTGGATTAGATCTTCTCTATGTTGAAGATATCCACTTCCATCAGCATACATCCTCATACAGTATTGTATTGTTGAAGTGTATAATGATCTCCTAGTTCTGCTCACTCAGCATCAGTTGATGTAAGTTTCTCCAAGCTTCTCTGTATGCATCCTGCTGGTCATTTCTTACAGAACAATAATATTCCATAGCATTCATATACCATAATTTACCCAACCATTCTCCAATATATATTAAAAAGAGGAAGAAAAAATAAATTAAAAACTATTCAATCTGCACTCAGAGTTTGTCAGTTCTCTCTTTGGAGGTGGAAAGTAGTTTTCATCAACTGAAATGAGACAATTGAGGGCAGCTGGGTCTTTCTCTTGGGATATCTATTCATGAATAGCAATCACTGTGGATTCTTAAAGTTTCCTATATTTTGGCTTAAGTAGTTTCAGAAAAACCTGGGAAGATTTACATGAACTAAGGCAAAGTGAAGTGAGAAGAAGCAGGAGAACATACCCTCTTACCCTTCCTTTCTTCATATTACAGAATCTAGACTACACCAATTTTCTTGGAAGGGGTATGTTAATCCCCTCACCATATACTTATCATTCTTATAACCATTTGGACCAAAGTATCCCTCGCTGACCACCATTTCCTATGCATGTCTCCTTTTATTTTAGAGGTTCTTAAAATTTGGGGAGTCATAAACCCCTCCGGCAGTCTGGTATTGCCTTTGGACCTTTTTGTAGAATAATGTTCTATGTAATTTATTTTTTCTTTTTTAATAGTATTTTATTTTCCCAAATGCATGCAAAGATAGTTTTCAGCATTCATCTTTGCAAAATCTTATGTTCTAAATTCTTCTCCCTCTCTCCCTGCCTCCCCAAGACAGCAAGCAATTCAAAGTAGGTTAAACCCGCAATAGAATAATGTTCTTAAATAAGTAAAGTAAAATACATAGGGTAACAAAAGAAAGCAATTACATTGCAATACAGTCTGTAGATGAGAAAATTGCAATCATGTGAAGTATAGTGGCAAGCCTAATAACTGCAGTGATTTTGAAATTGTTGTTCTGGTTGTTTATTCTTCATTCTCAAAGAGGATCATGGCAGTAGGGAGGTGATGCCATGAGAGGCAAGTGAATTGAATTTAAGTAAGGGAGTGCTGTGGAAAGATACTTTCTTCTCCAGAGTCATCTGAGTACAGAGGCAAGATATAGATCAGGACAACTGGAAATGGCTCTGGATGTAATCGGAGACATTTTTTTTAATCCTCAGTTTTACTAAGGCAATGTCCATTCAATGATTTTTAAAACAATTAAAATGCCTGTTCAATGATTAAGGTTAAGTAAGAAATGAATCAGAGAATAAACTCTTTAACTTAGTCAAATACGCACATATGTATATATGCATGTGTATGAATACACACACACAATTTGGAAGGGGAAAACCTTCAGGGTTTCTGGCCAAAACAGAAACAATTGCTATTAACACTCACTCTGAGCCATCAAATCTGAAACAATGATCAAAGAAAGAAGCATGATAGGTATAAACCAGGGGTTCTCAAACTATGGCCCGAAGGCCAGATACAGCTGCTGAGGATATTTATGAGGCCCACTGGGTTATGGCACATGGGCTGAGGGGTGGAGAAAGAGTGTGAGTTTTTGTTTTACATAAGTTTTTGTTTTTGTCTGGCCCTCCAACAGTCTGAAGGACAGTGAATTGGCCCCCTATTTAAAAAGTTTGAGGACCACTGGTATAAACAATACTTTGATATGCCTGCAAAAACTACCACGTGATACAATTTTTATTGGTGACAAAGTCACAGGTATAGATATTATTATTGTGATTTGTTGGCTAAATTTATTACTCCAATTCAATAGAATGCTATAATCTTGGACATGAACAAGGTGTGATCCATATTATATAGGAACTAAGACATGCTATGATCCAGGTTTCCCCTTCCCCTGCAGACATCAGGGTAGTATAGGGAGGAGTAGGTCTCCATTGTGTTAAGAGAAAATATTTGCATGTTCTTAGAATACCTGTGCAGGCTCTAAAGTCTGGAAAGCCTGGAGTCAGGAAGTCTAAAATTCAAATCTATCCTCAGATACTTGCTAGCTGTGTGAGTCACTTAATCTTATTTGTCTCAGTTTCCTCATCAGTAAAATAAACTGGAGATGAAAATGTCAAACCACTCCAATATCTTTGCAAAAAACAAAAACAAAAACAAAAAACAAACTTCAAATGGGGTCATGAAGAGTTAGATAAGACTGAAATGACTGAACAATACAATATGTCTATGAAGTATGTCTTTGTAAAGTCTATCCAGTGGGAAAAAAATTGAAAAATATATAAAAATATAAAAAAGCTACCCAATATTCATTGGTAAAAAGGCTAGTCATTGGGTTCCTAAAATGGGATTAAGTCAATGGCAGGTACCTCGGTACCTGATAGAACGGGGACCAGATTCAGCCATGTTATATTACCCCATTACTGTGGTCCCCAATAGAACAAAGTACTCCACTTGGTGACTGAGGAAAGAAAAGTACAATGGAACAGTCACTTCTCTCGTCATGGACACGATCCCTCTCTACATAAAATCTAAGATCACATGGACATTTTTTACTGCTTCATCATACTGTTGTCTCATATTGAGCTTATAGTTGACCATTTAGAACTTCTAAATCTCTTTTCAAACAAAATGCTATCTTGTTGTGCTTCCACCATATTGTTCTTATGGAAGTGAATTTTTGAACCTATTTATAAGATTATATATTATCATTCAATCTCTGGTCTCTCATATTTGGCACTTTCTTTCTGCTTACATGGCTATCATACACATTCACCATACACATTCACCATTACCTGGACTTTTGCAATAACATACTAATTGGTGCTGCTGCCTCATCTTTCCCCTTTATGAGTCACTAGTGATTTTCCTAAAGTATATGTCTGATCATATCATTCCCTTAACCAAAAAAGAATTACTTTTTTTTTTTTTTTTTAATTTTTTTTATTATATATATATATATATATGTTTTATAATATTATCCCTTGTATTCATTTTTCCAAATTACCCCCCCTCCCTTATTCCCTCCCCCCGACGACAGGCAATACCATACATTTTACATGTGTTACAATATAGTCTAAGTACAATACATGTGTGTGAATATCATTTTCTTGTTGCACAATAAACATTAGAATCCGAAGGTACATGCAACCTGGGCAGACAGATATTAGTGCTAACAATTTACATTCCCCTCCCAGTGTTTCTTCTCTGGGTGTATCTACCTCTGTCCATCATTGATCAACTGGAAGTGAGTTGGATCTTCTTTATGTTGAAGATTTCCACTTCCATCAGAATACATCCTCATACAGTATCGTTGTTGAAGTATACAGTGATCTTCTGGTTCTGCTCATTTCACTCAGCATCAGTTGATTTAAGTCTCTCCAACCCTCTCTGTATTCCTCCTGCTGGTCATTAAAGAATTACTTTTAAGACAAAGGTTCTTAAATAAAGATCCATCAATTTCCTACATGGATAGATTTCAGAGGGTTCATGATCAGGGATGAGAAAAATACATCTTTATTTTTACTATTCTGTAACTAAAATATAGCATTTCCTTTTATCATAAGCATAAGCAACAAACTACAGTGCTATTAGAAGTACTTTTAACCTTGTCACCAAGAGAAATGAGATTTTTTTCCTATCATGTTACGTTGTCACAGATATTTCAAAATATCATTTATATTCATCACTACTTTGAAATTACTGTAGTTATTAAACCTGCCACTAGATTTCATGAGATTTCAATCTTCCTGCCTACAATCTAGATTTCAATATAATTGATTTCCTTTGTCATATCCCAAGTGTTTATTTTATGTATTTAAAAATATGATTCTAGGAGAGTTTGGTAGGCTTTGCCGGACTATCAAAGGGATCCATGACTCAAAAAAGATGGTGAACCCTTAAAGGAGGGTCAGATTCCTCTGTCATTAAAGACCTTTACAATTTGTCTCCAAACTACTTTTTTTTTTAACCTTATGTTATTTTCCAGATGTTCTATAGTTAAAGTGGCTTTCTGGCTGATCCTTTCTTTTTACATTCCATTTCTTTTCATTCTATCCCATACCTGGAATATAATCCTACTTTACTTCTGCTTTTTATATAGTCTCTTGAAACCTTCAAGTCTTGGTTCAAATATCGGTTTTTTTATAAGTCCTAAATCCTCCCTAGTTGCTAGTATATTCCTTGCCAAAATTACCTTATTTTTTTTGGATGGGGGGGATTTATTTTGTATATACTTGTAGATGTAGATGTTATTTGCCCTTCCTTCATACCCTAGTCAAGCCTTGATCCTTGTGATTCTCTCCTCTGATTGGAGAGTTCCTGCCCAGGAATACCATTTCAAGAAATGCCTAAGTCATCCATGCTCACTTTGTCTCCAGTCCTCACTCTTTGGAATTTTCCCTGACATGAATGTTTTCTCCTCCCTGTCTCTGCAGATTTCTAATTTCCTTTTATGTGCTGTCTTCCCCCATTATAAATCAAATTTTTTTGAGAATAAGAATTTTATTTTTTTAATGGAAAGAGTAGAAGGGGACTGTATTTTTAGGATTTAGCATAGTGCATGACAGATGGTAAATACATAATAAATATTGCCTGATTCAATTTAATAGTAACATATATGTTCTAATGTTGTAGGCTATCTGAATATTTTTGTATACTCACGTTGTCATCTGCAAATTTTATAAAAATGTCACCATTATCTTTGTCCAAGTTATTGATTTTAAAAAAATTAAGCAGTACAGAGTCAAGCACAGATCTCTGGAGAACTCTACTAGAGACCTTATTTCAAGTTGTCATTGACTCATTAATGACTTCTCTTTGGAACTGGCTATGAATCCATAACTGATGATCATAGGATCATCTAGAATAGCATGTGAGAGAATGCCTAATTAAAACCTCAGTATACTATGTGTAAAGGGCTGGAACTCTGAGTTGATGCACTGAGGTTGGACAACTGAGCACTTAAGGCTAATTAATGATTGGACAATACTTTATTAGCATATGCTTGGAAAATGGCCCTTCCCACTATTCTGTGCTGGTTCAATCGTTTTGTGTATACAGAGAATTGTAGGAGGGACTAGGGAGTGAAGTAAGGTTAGCTAGAGTCACTTCTGGGCAGGAGCTGAAGAGGCAGGTCATGGAAATCCTGTGTCCATCCCCTTCTCTACCCCTAAAGACCAAGAATAAATATCAGGGACTTTTGCTTATCCTGACTCCAGCTGATTCTAAGGTATCCAGGGTGCTAATATGGTCATCACATTTGGTGCCCAACATGTGGACCAAGGACCCTAATTTTACTGAAGAAGTCCCTGGTGACCAGGAAATAGGGTTACTATTTTAATAGACAAACAGGGAACTTACTTTGTTAAGGGCTAAACTATTAACCTTTTCTAGCTGAAATGGGGCAGATATTAGGAAAAGATTCTCCCCCATCCCCAGCACCACTCCACCTCCACTCTGAAGGAGCACTATAGGAAGCATACTCAAGTTGATCAAGGGACAAGACTTAATTATAACTTGGGAACAGATTGCTAGCCTCTTGAGTACATTAGAACGCACTACCCCTTTGTTCTTAAAGGAAGAAGTTACAGGGCCAGATAATTGGAAACTAGTAGGAGATCAACTATGTGAATACTACAACAATAAAGGTCCTGATTCAATTTCCAAGGAAACATTCTATATATACAACATAATACAATTGAAATTAAAGAATCCTGCAAGTTATAGAAAATAGAAAAGTTTTAAGAACAGCCAGATGAGGAAGTGTGAGGAAAAAGAGGAAGACAATGAACAGATTAATAGCAATATCACTAGAAGGCATGTGGAATTAAGTGAGGTTCAAGGGCGTGGTGATTCTAGTTCTCCCAAGGCAGCTTCAACCCCGCTTATGGAGCAGATTCTTGACACGTCCTATCAATTCCACCTTCCGGGATGGAGGGAGAAGGAGTAGTGGGAAGGGCAGTGATACCACCCGCACCTCTTCCCACCCCCCAGCAATCACCCCCTCCTATGACTAGATTACAAAAGGGACTACTTAAAACCACAGAAGAAGGGCAGGATTTAACTGATTTGAAAATAGGAATGTATCCTGTGATTCAACAGTTTAACTCTTCAGGTCAAGAAAGTAGAAGATGCATTCCTTTTGATATAGAAATTCTAAACATTTTGCACACTTTTGTGCACAGTATAAGATTTTACACACTACTTGCATACCCTTTAATCCTCAATGACAGGCAATAGTAGAAAGGAGAAACAGAGACATTAAGATGCTTCTCCAAAAACAAAAGAAAGGGAGAGCCACAGGTAACCCTAGAGAACTTTTAAATCTAGCTCTTTATACTATTAACTTCTTGATTTTGACAAAGATGCACTGGCTCTGGCAGACAGGTTTTATAACCCACTGGAAGGGCAGTGTCCAGTGCGAACAGCTCCATTATCTTTAGATAATTGCCAGGTGATGTGGAGAGACCCAGAAAGTGATGAATGGAAGGGACTAGATAGATTAACTTCTTGGAGAAGAGGGTTTGCTTGTATCTCCACAGATGGAGAAGGAATCAGATGGGTGCCAACGAGCCATATTCACCTTGTCCATCGGAGAGAGACCGAGCACATCCTTGAAACGAAGGAGAAGACCCAAGAACATCTGGTGGTTCTGTTGCTGACTGTGCCCACCACTGAAAGAGCCTGGCAGTTATAGCGTTTGACTCATGAACATCAAAAATTATAGACCTTCAAAACCCTCAGGAATCATTGGAATCCTTGAGACATGAAAAGATTGTTGTAGGACTTCAAAACCCTCAGGCATCATTGGAATCCTTGAGGCATGAAAAGATTGTTGTAGGACTTCAAAACCTTCAGGAATCATTGGATTTTCTGAGAAATGATAAAACTGTTGCAGGACTTCAGAAACTTGCGGGGATCCTTGGATTCCCTGACATGTGAAGCAATGGACAATAGATTGGTTTTGGACGATCTCTTGGTTGCTGAAGAAGGTGTATGTGTGATTGTTATTTACATACCCTCCTTCTAGGACTTCTGGAAATCTTTTACAAGACCGTGTTGATTTATATTGTTTGTTATTTCACTACTTACATCTACAATTCATGTTTGCTACGCCACATTGAGCCTGCACTGGCTGTGGGGAGAGTCATCACTAATAGCCTGTGCATTATTGCTATGTGCTTGTGTAATACCTCCCATGCTGATGGGTCTGTGCATACCTGTTTCTAATAAGACCCTTCAGCCCAGAAACCTGCAATCAATCCCTACTTCCTTTTGGTGCTTTTCACCTCCCTTCCTGAGATGTCAAGGAGGGCATGATTATCTCCTTTTTAGTGCTTTCATCTCCCTGAGAAGTCAGGGGGAGCATGACCACCTGTGTTCTAAAACAAAAGAAAGCAGGAGATGTAAAGGGCTGAAACTCTGAGTTGATGCACCAAGGTTGGACAACCAAGCACTTAAGTCTAATCACTCATTGGACAATATTCTATTAGCTTATGCTTGAAAATGTCCCTTCCCACTATTCTGTGCTGGTTTAATAGTTTGGTGTATATAGAGAATTGTGGGAAGGATTAGGAGGTGGAGTAAGACTAGCCAGAGTCACTTTGGCGATAGAGGAGGAAAAGGGAAGTCATGGAGATCCTGCATCTATCCAATTCCCTTCTCCCCCTAAAGACCAAGAATAAAGACCAAGGACTTTTGCTTATCCTGACTCCAGCTGATTCCAAGGTATCCAGGGTGCTCAGTCCTCACAACTATGTCCATAGGAATTCTCCTTCTCTACTGGCCTAATAAGCCCATCAAGTTGGAAACGGGGTTAGCATATTTTGACCTAATCTTGACAAAGCAATTCTAGTTGCTTTTGATCATTGCTTCTTTTTCTAAAGATTCATTGATCCCCCCCTTTAACAATATAACCTCTGAGAAGCAGTCTTTAGCTGTTCTATGTTTGCTAGTCTTCTCCTATGTTGCCCTAGTCTTAGGTTCTCCTATATTTCCCTAATCTTAGGTGACAAAGAGAAGCATAGATGTGGAGATAGAGTGCATAGAACACCATGTTAAAGGTGTGCTAGGTTCATATGCTATGGTGGGATTTTCAGCTGCAGGGCATAGTAATCTGTGAGGCAGCTAGGTGGTGCCATAGGGCACAGAGAATCAGGCCTGAAGTCAGGAAAACCTTAAAAAGTTTAAAATTGGCCAGAAAATTTTACTAGCTGTGTGATTCCAGGTAAATCACTTACCCTTATTCTGCCTCCATTTCCTCATCTGTAAAATGGGGATAATAATAGCATCTTTCTTCTAGGGTTGTTTTGGGGATCAAATGAAATGAAGATATCTGTAATGTGCCCAGCACAGTGCCAGGACCATAATAGGAGCTGTGTATATATTAGCTATTATTATTACAAGATATCATAATTGTAAATTGCTTAGGACAGTGCCTGGCACTGTAAGAATTATATAAATGATAAGAGGATGGTGATGATGGACTGACTGACTGACTCTCAGGCTTTTATCTGTATCTACAATACATTGGGAGGGAATATAAAGAAGGAAGTTGGTTATTTAAATGGTTGCAGGGGATTTTCTGCTGAAGTGAGGGACAGCAGATTTTGTGTACTTGCTGGCCAAGACATACCCAGGAGCCTCTGCTGGAGCTATTGTGGTGAGCTAAAAATGACACCTTCCTTTTGATCTCTGAAACTAAGAATATATGATAGCGTTTTACAAATGGCCTTTCAAGTGTGTGTGTTCCCACAGTCAAAATGAGGAACAAGATACAGAAAAAGGTCAGCATGAACTAGAAATTCAGACTCTCCCAGAAATAGTGACAGTTGCTTATTCAAGTCTCATCAGTTGTTAATACAATTACTTTTAACTTCCAATTTTCTTGAACTAAACTCCATTTAGAACTTAATCCTGAGTGATAAAGTTCTTCAGGGATGGGCTAAAAAGGGAACTAAGAATGGGCAAGAGGACATGAGCCCAGAGAATTTGAATCATTTGGGGGAAAGGGGAAAGAAAATACATCCTAATATGTTTTATTATTTTAAATAAGTTTTTATTTTTATCTTTTGGTTTTTATATCACTATCGGTTCCCCTAGCATTCTTTATTCCTTCTTTTCCTCTCAGAAAGCCATCCTGTATAACAATTAATACTTTTTAAAAGGCAAAGGAGAAGAAAAGAGCAACATAACTGACCAACACAAAGATAAAGTCTGAAAATATGTGTCATGTGCAACATTAATGGACCTCCTACTTTTGCAGAGGAGTGGAGGGCAGATGTCTTTTCATATCTATTCTTTCAGGTTATGCTTGTGCTTTGTAATTTTGCAACATTCACTGTAGATTTGTGCATGTGGTTTTTCTTTCAGTTGTTGTAATCATTGTATATATTGTTTCTTTGGCTGTGCATCCTTTGCTTTGCATCGGTTCATATGGATTTTTCCATGCTTTTCTGTGTTGGTCACACAGCATTTCTTAACAGCACAGTAATATGCCATTGCATCCATGTACCACAATTTGTTTAGTCATCCTTCAATCAATGGACATGTACTTTGTTTCCAATTTTTTGTTATCACAAAAAGTGAAGCTACAAAGATTGGTTACAGATGTATATAAGGTTTTTTTTCTCTAATAGTTTTCATGAGCTATAAACCCAGTAACAGACTCTGTGGATTAAAGGATATTGATATTTTAGTAACTTATTTTCGTAATTCCAAATTTATTTCCAAAATGGTTGTAACCAATTCACAGATCTACCAACAATACCAATATGCACTAATGTGTCTATCTTCCCACTATTCCTCTGAGATTCCTATCTCCTGTCATTTTTATCAATTTATAAGTGGTGAGGTGAAACCTCAGGGCTATTTTGATTTGCATTTCTCCTATTACTAATGATTTGGAGCATTCTTTCACATGGGATGAGAGAAGTAATAAGCATTTGTTAAGTACCTACTATGTGCCAGAAACTGTAAGCACTTTACAAATATTACCTTACTTAATCTTTGTAGAACTTTTTTTTTTAAATCAATTTGTTCATATTCTTTGATTATTTATCTATTGGGGAAATGTCTTTTAGGTATATATGTGTGGATATATGAACATACATATGGAGTTATATTGTCCTTTATTCTCTAAAAGAACCAAAAGGACATTAGTCTGTTGAGGTCAAGATCCAGTGTGTCAGACTATGGATGACCAGACCAATATGAGCTCAGAAAGCTCTACCACAGGTCCGGCACAAATTTGTGCATCTCACATTTCTTTTGAGCTACCGTAATTGTTTTGCTCATATTGTACATCACTTTCTTTGATCAGGGCATACCAGGCTGGACAGTCCTAGGCCAGTGTCTCCATGTGTCAAAATTGTTTCCAAAGTTCTTCAAAGAGAACTTGAGAGTGCCTTGTGTGAGTCTTCCATAAAATAGTCTTAAAGCATTTTGACATTTGAATAATGTGGTTGGACCACTGGAGCTGCACTCTCTGTAGTAGAGTTTAAATGCTTGACAATTTAACCCAAGAAAGGATCTTAGTGTCCAGTACTTTATCTTCACAATTTTCCTAAAACAATTCAAATAAAAACTATTCAATTTCTTGGCTTGATGGTTCATGGGTATACAAGTATATATGTGTGTATGTATTTGTGTATGTGTATATACATACATATCTTTACATACACACAATAGTTAGCTATAAACATATAAACAGGTATATATTAAACATATTTATCTTTTAATTATTTATATATCTTAGCTACTATACCTTTAATTAGAGAAATTTGACAAAGGATTTTTTCTATTCAATTATTTCCCTTCTTAGTCTAGGTGCATTAATTTTGTTTGTGATGAAACTTGTCAGTTTCATGTTATTAAAATTATTTAGCTTATTTTTTGTAATTGCATTTGTCCCTTGTTCAGTTAAAGATACATCTCTTAGGATTCTGAGAAAATGGCAGAGTAGGTCATACAATTCCAATCTCTTCAGATTTTCCCCATAAGCAAAACAAAATTGCACTCAAATGTAGATCAGTGAAAAACAAATAAGACTTTGGAAACAACCTGAGCTCTCCAGAAACAACCCAGGTAAGGAGACAGGAATATAGACTCCAGGACTGAGCTTAAACCAGTGTGAAGTGTGGATATTTTCAGGCTATCTCCACTGAAATAGCAACTGGGGAGCTCTGAGGCTAACTGGATCAGAGGTAGCCTCAGTACTTACAATAGGAACTTTCCTCCCGGACAAAGTGAGAAGTCCCAGCAGACTGAGGGACCTATACTGATAAGGAATCTCGGCCCAAGCTCTTTTTGTTGTAGCTAGAAACTGGAAGTTGAATGGATGTCCCTCAATTGGAGAATGGTTGGGTAAATTGTGGTATATGAAGGTTATGGAATATTATTGCTCTGTAAGAAATGACCAGCAGGATGAATACAGAGAGGCTTGGAGAGACTTACATCAACTGTTGCTGAGTGAAATGAGCAGAACCAGAAGATCACTGTACACTTCAACAACAATACTGTATGAGGATGTATTCTGATGGAAGTGGAAATCTTCAACATAAAGAAGATCCAACTCACTTCCAGTTGATCAATGATGGACAGAAATAACTATACCCAGAGAAGGAACACTGGGAAGCGAATGTAAATTGTTAGCACTACTGTCTATCTACTCAGGTTACTTATACCTTCGGAATCTAATACTTAATGTGCAACAAGAAAATGGTATTTACACACATATATTGTATCTAGGTTATATTGTAACACATGTAAAATGTATGGGATTACCTGCCATCAGGGGGGAAGGAGGGGATAATTTGGAAAAATGAATAAAATAAAATAAAATAAAATAAAAAGGAATCTCAGCCCAGCTGTGCTGCTGAGACATGGCCCTGGTTGAAAAGGAACCAACACATATTGACAAGTGCAGAAGCAGGTTCAGAGACATTGATGGCTGCAGGCACTTACAAGTTCTTGGTGTGGGATTTCAGACAAGAAGAAATAAAGTTAGAGGCAGTACCCTCCCATCTCAGGATTACACTAATAAGTTCTTTCTTTATGTTTTTAAAAAATGAGAAGACAAAAAAAAAAATCCAATCCTGGAAATTTACTTTGGGAATAGGAAAGACCTCCTTCAGAGGAGAATACTGAATTTTTTTTTAAAAAAAGCCTCTCCTACTTCAAAGAATAAATGGTTACCTGCCCCAAATAAATTTGTAGAAGAACTCAAAAAAAGCCTTTAAAATTCAAATCAGGGGATTGGGGAAGGGGCTGAGGCAGCGGACAGTGAAGGGCAGCGGCTGTGCATTGTAGGGTGAATAAATTGCGGACGACCCCTGACCTCTAACTTCTTTTTCAGGGGACTTCACATGGATTTCAATTATGGCAGGTCCAGAATCTGTATCAGTTCACTGGTTTTAAGAAATACTTCAATTCATACACCCTTACTGGCAAAAAGAATTACGTACTGGCCACTTATGGAGCAATCGCTTTGCTCATACTTTACTTCAAGACAAGATCTTAAAAAACCTCCAGCTGTAAAGGAAACATAAATGGAGTCTCAATCTGTGTGTGTGTATGTGTATACTTTGTCCAACATCAAGTTCCCTGGTTGAAGCAAGATCTGCAGTCAATTTAGCATGTGATCTACAGTTCTTGAAATAAAACATGAACTCAGAAAAAAAAAAAAAAAACTCAAAACAAAGAGATTGAGGAAAAACTTTAAAAAATAATAAAAGTAATCCAAGAAAAACAAGATTATGAAAAGAAAGTCAGCCAACTAAAAAAGATATAGCATCTTAAAGAAGAAAGTGACTCTTTAAAAATTAGAATCGGGCAAGGTGAGAAAGTCTTATGACTTTGTGTTCTAATTTTTTTTTCCCTCCTTCCCTTACCTCCCCCCTCCCTAAGACAGCAAGTAATCTGATATAGGTTAAATACATGCAACTAAAATTAAGTATAGTTTTGAATGAAAAAAATGGCCATTCAGTGAACAATCAGATTATCATGATTTTATCTCAAACAAACCTGAATTCACTAGAAAATTTAACATATAAGAACCAGCATGAAAGACTAATTTCAAAGGACTCAATAAGGATGAACTTTATGTTTTATGTGTGGAAATGTAAACCATATGTCTAAGATTGACATTAGTAATTGGGTAGTTAAAAAAAAAAGATTGGGATAGAAACAATAAACTGGGAAAACATTTTTATAGTTAAAGGTTCTGATAAAGGCCTCATTTCCAAAATATATAGAGAATTGACTTTAATTTATAAGAAATCAAGCCATTCTCCAATTGATAAATGGTCAAAGGATATGAATAGACAATTTTCAGATGATGAAATTGAAAGTATTTCTACTCTTATGAGTGTTGCAAATCACTATTTATCAGAGAAATGCAAATTAAGACAACTCTGAGATACTACTACACACCTGTCAGATTGACTAAAATGACAGGAACAAATAATGATGAATGTTGGAGGAGATGTGGAAAAACTGGGACACTGATACATTGTTGGTGGAGTTGTAAAAGAATCCAACCATTCTGGAGAGCAATCTGGAATTATGCCCAAAAAGTTATCAAACTGTGCATACCCTTTGACCCAGCAGTGCTACTACTGGGCTTATATCCCAAAGAAATACTAAAGAAGGGAAAGGGACCTGCATGTGCCAAAATGTTTGTGGCAGCTCTTTTTGTTGTAGCTAGAAACTGGAAACTGAGTGGATGCCCATCAATTGGAGAATGGCTGAATAAATTGTAGTATATGAATATTATGGAATGTTATTGTTCTGTAAGAAATGACCAACAGGATGATTTCAGAAAGGCCTGGAGAGACTTACATGAACTGATGCTGAGTGAAATGAGCAGAACCAGGAAATCATTATATATTTCAGCAATACTGTATGAGAATGTATTCTGATGGAAGTGGATGTCTTTGACAATGAGAAGATCCAATTCAGTTCCAATTGATCAATGATGGACGGAATCAGCTACACCTAGAGAAGGAACACTGGGAAAAGAATGTGAACTACCTATGTTTTTGTTTTTCTTCCTAGGTTATTTTTAACTTCTGAATCTGATTTTTCTTATGCAACAGAGAACTATACAGATCTGTACATGTATATTATATTTAAGATAAATGTTTAACATGTAAAAGACTGCCTGCCATCTAGGGGAGGGAATGGAGGGAGGGAAGGGAAAAGTTGGAAAAGAAGTGAGTGCAAGAGACAATGTTGCAAAATTACCCCTGCATATGTTCTGTCAATAAAAAGCTATTTAAAAAAAAGATTGGGATAGAGCTGAGTATGATGTGACTCTACACCCTTGATGTGAGAAGAGATTATGATGTGACTCTTAAAAGCAAAGGCATCTAGGAAAAAGTAAAAATAGTCAATGTAGGCTTTTGTGGCTGGGCCAGCATTTTGCATGGGACCTCCTGGTGTCCCATGGGGGACTGGAGAGTTCACTCATCCCTGCCCCCCTGGGTAGGCAGCCTATACCCCTGCCTGAGGATGACTAAGGCACTGTGGGTCACGCACCATGTATCTGTTCCCGAGGGACCCTCACTATTGACAGGAAAAAATATCTCTTCACACAGAATCTGGGGAGGTGGGTTCAGTTACAAAGACCTATTGGAGGGACTCTAGGATGGGCAGTTTATGCCACAAAGAGAATCCTGTTCTATTAGCAAAGGACTAGGAAGAGGCTCAGTGAAAGGCTGACGGGCGCCCACTTTTCCAGCACCCCAATAGTCTCTGCCTGGACACCAGACAGAATGGGGCTCCAAGAAGGATGCCTGGCTTCTACTACCTTCTTCAAGAGGGGTTCACTGTGGAATGACGTGGAAGATCTGAAAGACAAAGGCAATTTCCTGCCTGAGGACCAAATCCTGCTGCTGCTTTTAGGCCTACCAAGGGATGTGCTCACAGGCTCCAGAAAAACCAGTGTTTTTCTGGTAACTGATGGGCAGCCAGTGGAGTGGACTTGGGTTCCCTGAGCCAGGCACAAATCCAAGTGGGAGGCTCCGGACAGGCACTGGCCCTGCGGGACTGTGCCATCTCCTACTGGGCCCTGCACTCCTTCCTGTACAGAGCCACTGGTCACTGATGAACCAGCTGACCTCATTGGTCACTAGGTTGTGTGCTGCAAGCTGTGTTTGGGGAAGGTCCCCATGGTGTGATATTCCAGAAAGGGTACAGTGTGGCCTTGGCAGAGCCTGGGACATTCTCCATGGTGACCGTGGACCCCCAGTGCCAGCCACATAGTTCTCTCCTCCTCAGTCAGGTGGGAAGTGTGCAGCCCACATGTTACATCTGAGAGAGAGTGGGCATCTTGAAAACAGAGAATTTTCCGTAAAAGGGAAGTACTTTTCCTCTGTGGGACTTTCAGGATTACAGATTGTTGTAACGTGCTCTCTTGGCAGTTACAATTACTAGTCTGTCCTAGACCCACCAGAGTACCTTTGACCACTGTGCTTAGCAGTGTGAACTCTACCCGGCTCGCCTCCTCTGAGGCCTTCAAAGGTCTCTGGTCACAATCTCTTGAATCTATAGCTTAATAACCGGTAGCGCACTCAAGAACAGCCACGTGTAATCTTAAAAGCCTTTATTATGCCTACTCACATAACACCCTGACTGATGCCCTGACTTGTTGGTTCCCGAGTGAACACCTGGTCAGAAGACCCACGTGTTCACTACCAAAATCCTTACCTCTTTTGGCTACCCATCTTGGCTTGGCCACCCAGGCTAGGAAGCCAAGGTGAAGAACACCAGGTTAAAGAGGGCGACTGCTGCCTGCAGTGGGCTTACATAGGGTCTGTGAGGTCACACACACAGCCAATCAGCGAGAGAGTCACCCATTACGAAGCTATCTCAAAATGGACAGGATCCCACCTACAAGGCAGTCCTAATATCCACAGAAGATTGTCACCCTCAATCTAAGAATACCCAGGTGGTTCTGAGCTCCTCCCCACCAAGGACCAAGAGTAGCTCCTTGGGAGGGGACCCAGATGATCTAGAAGTGAAGAAATAGTCACATGGGGCATGTGGTCTGCAGGTATAGGGAGCAGCATTTTCAGAATATATAAATATAGAAGTAAAGCTAAAACATGTCCCAAAAACAGCAATTATACTATATGAATGAGGTTTGAGAGTAAACTGCCAAGAAGGGTGCCAAGAAGTGTATAGTACCTTCCAAAAATGTTAAATTTTCAAATGTCTTAGAAATAGGTAACTGCTATAAATCAACACTTAATCCAGTATTTTGTTGATTGTCTAAATTGAAAAAATTTTGATGATTCAGATTAAATTAAAAGGTATATGTACACACATTTCTCCCCCTTATTAAGCTTGTTGGCTTGTTAGGCATTTACTAGCATAGAACTCTTATTTTATAAACATTGTTGGAGTTTAGTAAGAGTGTAGTAAATAGTTCAGGGAATGAGTTTATCACTACTTAGGAGGTCTAGTAACAAGAGAATAATAATAATAACTATTATTATCATTATTATTTTTATTATTTTCATTTTTGCAGCATTTTAATGTTTTGAAATATATCATCTCATTTGTGCCTTATAACACTTCTGCATCTACTATTTTCACCTCTTAATATTTATTATACTTTTATGCCATAACACATAACCAGTTATTATTCTGAAAAAATACATATAGTCTTTTTTTAAAAACTTTTTATGTTCAAAACATACACATAGATAATTCTTTAACATTAACTCTTGCAAAACTTTGTGTTTCAATTTTTTCCCTCCTTCATCCACTCCTTCCCCTCGATGGCAAGCAATCCATACATACATTCTTTTTTTTCTTTATTAAAGCTTTTTATTTTTAAAAACATATACATGGACAATTTTTCAACATTAGTTCTGTCTTTTTTTTTCCCCTGAGGCTGGGGTTAAATGACTTGCCCAGGGTCACACAGCTAGGAAGTGTTAAGTGTCTGAGATCAGATTTGAACTCGGGTCCTCCTGAATTCAAGGCTGGTCAACATTAGTTCATGCAAAACCTCGTGTTTCAAATTTTCCCTTCTTTCCCCTAGATGGCAAGTAGTCCAATATATGTTAAACATGTTAGAATTATATGTTAACTCCAATATATGCATACAACAATTATCTTGCCACACAAGAAAAATCAAATCAAACCAGAAAAAAGAAACAAAAAAAAATGCAAGCAAACAATAACAAAAAGAGTGAAAATTCTATGTTGTGAACCTCACTCAGTCCCCTCAGTCCTCTTTATGGGTAATACATATATTCTTTTTAATTTTTTAAAAATTTTAATAGTTTTTATTTACCAGATATATGCATAGGTAATTTTACAGCATTGACAATTGCCAAACCTTTTGTTCTAATTTTTCTCCTCCTTCCCTCCCCCCTCTGCCATGGCAGGTTGACCAATACATGTTAAATATGTTAAAGTATAAATTAAATACAATATATGTATACATGTCCAAACAGTTATTTTGCTGTAATACATATATTCTTTAGCAACCCTATTTAGAAGACAGTGTGAATCTTTGAACTCTAGTTTCTCCATAGCAATTTGATTAGGTTTATATCTTTCTTTTTGTTTATATTTCTATTTATAAATTTCTGCACCTGCAAGAGAAACATTGAAGACTCCTGCCACTATTGTATAATTTATTTAATGTTTCTTTTATGAATTTAGACATGGAGGCATTTGGAGCATACAAGTTTAATGTAGATCTTTGTTGTCTATGGAGCTTTTCAGCATCATATACTTTTCTTGTTGATCTCTTTATATATTTTGAATGTTTGCTTTTGCTTTATCTGCTTTACGGCATGTTTCTTATGTTTTCATGTTTTACAGCATGATTACAACTCCTAATTTTTTGATTCACCTGATGTATTGAATTTTATTTTTAACAACATTTTCACATTTAATTTTATTAAAATTTTCAGCCCTTCATTTTTATTCTATATATGCCTTTTTTTAATGCACTTCTTTTAAGCAACAGATTTGTGGATTTTCTTTTCTGATCTTACTCTTTTTCATTTCATTGCACTTTTTTATTCATTTGCATTTTAAGTTAGTTGTATATTATAAAAGTTAGGTTTAAAGGCAGAGTCAAGATGGCAGAAAGACGCCAGAAAGTTGCTTGAGCTCTCCCCAGTTTCATAAACAATATTAAATCAAGCCTCTAAAAGAATTCTGGAACAACAAAATACGCAAAAAGACAGAGTGAGACAAATTTCCAGCCCAAGAGAATTTAGAAGGACTTCAGGAAAGGTATGTCTCCTTTAGGTAAGAGCAGAATAGAGCCCAGTGCAAGTGGTGTCCTAGCATTGCCAGCGGGAGGCTCTTTGTCCCAGCACAGATTAACACTGAAGCTCTTCTATCCTGGCTCAGCAGGCTGGTGGCACAGCAGGCCAACTGTGAAGCCTCCAGTTCCAGTGAAACAATCCCAGAACCCAAAGCACAACAGGGGCAACTAGGCCAAACTACCCCAGCACAGTGAGCAAGCCACAAGTACCTGAGCCCTGAGTGGAGAAAGCCAGTGACCAGGCACCTGGACCCCAGCACAAGATGCTTGGAAAAGTGACCCCTCTGCCTTGAAGCACAGGTCAACTTAAAAAGTCATGAAATAGACTAAAAATGAGCAAAAAACAAAAGTTAAATTTATTTTCTTTATTTATTTCAATATTTATTTTATCCAAATTAGGATTTTTTTCCTTCTTCCTCGATACAATAGTAGTATGTCTATTCAGTTATTTCAACTTAATTGTCTAAGGGTATTTGAGAAGCAAATAATTTCTTTAGGTCTAGAAATGTTTTGAATGCTTCTTTTTTTCTGTATATCTATCTTTTAAAATTTATTGTTAGGCTTAGATTTGCTTTCCTCTTCATAGCACATTATTTCATCCCTCCAGGATCTTTTGATAAGTACAAAATAGCCTTGCATTATTTGAATTTCCTTTATTTTTGGTGCAAAATTCCTATTTTTGAAGAGATTTAAGACATCATGATGACTGAAAAAAATGTCTAATCCTTGACCTTGTTAGTCACATAACCCAGAAGTTCTCTCTAATTGACTTTAAATGTAGAACCTGATAGGTGGTCCAGTGGATAGAGTGCCAAGCCTGGATTTAGGAAAATCTATATACAAATCTGGCCTCACACAGTGTTGTGTGATCCTGGACAAGTCACTCAACCCTGTTTGCCTCAGTTACTTCATTTGTAAAATGAGCTAGAAAAGGAAATGTAGTATCTCTGCCAAGAAAACCCCAAAAGTCAGTTGGTAGATATGCCAATTGAACATGACTGAAAAATAAATGAACAAAATCAATAATTGCTTTGCTAAAGGAAAGTGAACTGCTCATGCTCAGTTTTAAGTTAATTGGGATAGCTGTGGTCTCAATCTCCCATTGGTAACTTGTAGACATGGAACTCTACACCAAGTTATACCTCCTAGTGCAAGTAATATTATTCCTTATACAAGTAATATTGTACAGTTGGTATAATATGGAGGAACAAGTATTGGGCACATATTCTAGATTTTTGACACAGAATTGAAGTCAAGATCACTGGTCTGTAATTTTTTGACTATTCTCTTTCTTTCTTTCTTTCTTTCTTTCTTTCTTTCTTTCTTTCTTTCTTTTTTAATCAATTGATAACAGCTGCTCTTCTGTTATCCTAATCCCCCTCTCATTCTCCACGATCTTTGAAAGATCATTAAGTGACTCTGCAATCCTATCTGCTACTATTTTCAATATATTTCCAAACTATATATAAGTGTTTACCTGGAGCTGCTTACTTAAATCTTTCAAGGACAGGGAGATACTTCCTGACTATTTTTCTATCTATCTAATCAACAGCCTAATAACTATTTTTGTTCTGTCCGTTTTAAGTAAAAATGATCCTTTTTCCGAGCCACTTCTGCCTTTTCTCTCCCTTCAGTTATTTTTATATTTACCTTGAGCAGTAACTCTACCCGTTATTGGATCCTCTTCTATCACTAACCTAACTAGAAACCCTCCACTTACATGAGTCATATATCCTATTCTTGTTCTTAGTTTTCCTTGCTAAAGTCCAGTGATTTAAATTTTCTAACACGATTTTTACATAATTATGTCACATTTTTGCATTCATCCTTCATCACCTAGATTTTCTTTCTTCTTCTGTATATATCTTTTAAAAATCTATCTTGGTCAGGACAAGTGGTACATGGATAAAGAACTGGCCTGGAGTTAGAAGGACCTGAATTCAAATCTGTCATCAGACATTTACTATCTGTGTGACCCTAGACAAATCACTTAACCCTAATTGACAAAAAAAACACCCTAAAAACATCCTATCTTGGTCAATGAGTTCCTTCTTCATCTTGTAAGAGGAATTTCTCTGGCAAAGATGCCATGCTTAGGGAGAATCAGGCCTAGGGAATTCTGAGGAGTGTGGAGATGCCATAAGAAGCAAAATTGTTTTAGACAGTTCCCTTTCCTCCTTACTGGAATTTTCCCCTCTTGTTTTTAGAATTTAATTCTTGAGAACTTCCATTAGTGTGATTTTCTTTGTAGAAGTTTAGTCTATAAGCTCTTAACTTATCTTCTCTCTGGGACCTTTGAAATTTGCTCTCCCTGAAGGAAGGAATTTGTGACCAAAGAACTAGAGTACATTATGGAATACAAAATGGATAATTTTGATTATAGTAAGTTAAAAAGTTTTGAACAACAAAACCAATGCAGACAAGCTTAGAAGGGATGCAGTAAACTGGGAAAAAAAATTTATATCCAAGAATTATGATAAAGGCCTCATTTCTAAAATATATAGAGAATTGATTCAAATTTGTAAGAATACAAGCCATTCTCCACTTGATAAATAGTCAAAGGGTATGAACAGACAATTTTCATATGTACCTTTCAGATTGGTGAAGATGACAGGAAAAGATAATGACGTAGAAAAACTGGGATACTAACACATTGTTGGTGGAATTGTGAAGTGATCCAGCCATTCTGGAGAACAATAAGGAGCTTTATCCAAAGAACTATAAAATTGTACATATCCTTTAATCCAACAGTGTTTCTACTGGGCTTAAACTCAGAGATATCTTAAAGGAGGGAAAGGGACCCACATGTGCAAAAATGTTTATGGCAGCCCTTTTTGTAGTGGCTAGAAACTGGAAACTGAATGGATGCCCATCAGTTGGAAAATGGCTGAATAAGTTATGGTCTATGAATGTTATGGAATATTATTGTTCTGTAATGACCAACAGGATGATTTCATAAGGTCCTGAGGAGACTTACATGAACTGATGCTGAGTGAAATGAGCAGAACCAGGAGATCATTATATACTTCAACAACAATACTATAGGATGATCAATTCTGATGGTCATGGCTCTCTTCAACAATGAGGTGATTCAGGCCAGTTCCAATGGTCTCATGATGAAGAGAGCCATCTACACCCAGAGAGTCCTATGGGAACTGAGTATGGATCACAACATAGTACTTTCACTTTTTTGTTGTTCTCATTTTTTTCCTTTTTGATCTGATTTTTCTTGTGCAGCATGTAATTGTGGAAATATGTATAGAAGAATTGCACATGTTTAATATATATTGGGAGGGAGAGGGGGAAAGGGAGGGAGAAAAAAGTAGAACAAAAGGTTTTGCAAAGGTGAATGCTGAAAACTAGTTTTCATAAACATAAAAAACTTTAAATAAAAAATTAAAATAAATAAAATAAAGTCCAACTCTATGCCAAAAAGAAAAAGAAATTTGCTCTCCCCAAATGTAGAGTACATGTCATATTATTCTTTCCTTTCTTTTCCTCTATCACAGATTCTAAAATGGAGGATCCATGTCTATTCAAGGTAATCATCTTTTCTCTCCTACCAACCAATTTCTCTTCATTGGTAAGAAGCGTTTCTTTCATTCTTCTCTGTGTTTTCAAGGATTAGCTTATCATGAAGAATACACAGTGATTATAATAATGGAAATGAAGAAGAGACTAAAAAGATGTTGACACTGAGTAATTGTAATAACCCATCTCAGTCCCAGAGAATAGATAATGGAAACATATCTCCCTTCTCCTGTTAGAGAGATGAGGAACAACAGGGGCAGAGAACTGGAAACATTGTTAAACACAGTCACTATAGTCATTGTTTTTGTTTTTTTTTTTTTAACTTAACTGTTTTTCTTTGTTAGAAGAAAGGATTTAATCTCAGGAAGTAGGAGTTAGGGAGTTAGAATTATAAAGATATTAGTGTGATTTAAAAACTAAAGGCATCAGAAAAACTTTTTTTATTGTATGTGAAAAATTTATTCAAGAAGAGAGTCATAAGGTACCAGATATAACAAATACCAAATACCATCATGTACCCACAAAATGAAATTGGTTTACCTTACTTAACAAAAAGAAAATTATAGAGAATCTTGGATGAATTCCTTGACTATAGCCAGATTATCTAGATATTTGAGCAAAAATAAAAACTAGCCACCCCAGATTAGAAGGTAAATTATAGCTGAAAAGATATGACAGAAAGAGTTAATGAGAGTGACAATAGATTTTTTTAAAATTAGCTAAGTGGTGCAATGGATAGAACATTAGGCCAAGAGTTAAGAAGGCCTAAATTCTATTATGGACTCAAACATTTACTAGATGTAGTCACTAGAAGTGACTACAAGTAATTTCACTTTTGGCTGCCTTGATTGACATATTTGTAAAATAGAAATAGCAGCATCAAGAGTGAAAGAAGAAATGAGTAAAACTTATTTTTAAAAAATATTAACTGCTCTGTTTTTATCAGAAAGATAACTTTAATAGACTGATAATGGAAATCATCATTTCTATTAAGAATTTATTTCTCTTTTGAAGAATTCTGGAGTTTCTTGATAATAATAATAGCTAATACTTCTATGCTTACTATGTGCCAACTACTTTGCAAATTTTATTTAACTTGATCCTCACAATAATCCCAAAAGATGGATGCTATTATGGTCCCCACTTTACAAATGAGGAAACTGAGGTAACCAGAGAGTGTCCAAAGTCACATAGCTAGTGTCTGAAACAGGATTTGAACTCAGATCTTTCTAATTGTAGGCCCAGTGCTCTATCTACTGTACCATCTACAGGCAATTGTTCTATGATCTCTGGTGAGTCCATAGGATTCTCTTGCATGAGATAATATTGGTTCATTTTTCCTTATATTTGTTTAACATATTTTTTAAAAATTTACTCATTCATTTTCCTGGCTTTGTGATTCCTTTTGTCAGTTTATCTGTGTGTAGATTGGGTTAATTTGAGATTTTCCTTCTTGATCTTTAGACAGAACTTCCTATTTGTTATTTATCTTTGTAACTCACGGGCCAACACCTCTAGAATTTGGAGTTGCATAAGCTGGGTTCAAGCATGGGAGTGGTCCCTCAAAATCATATCTCTGGGCCATTTTGACTCCACCCAAATAATTACTCAGTAAAGGCATATTAGGTATAGGGTAGCTTTTCTTTCACAGCATAAAAATACTATATAGAAATATATCAAGGACTCAATCAGTGAACAATCAAAACAATTCTCCTCTTTTGTTAGTCCATCTTTCTCCTCAGGTGCTGATAAGTCTACCTGACTCACATAGTTACCTGTGACCTGGACTTTCTTCACAAACTGCAGGTTGTCCAAAGCAATCCCAATAGACTTTGGACAGAAAATGCCATCCAGAGAAAGAAGTATGGAGATGTAAATCAACATACGCTATGTTCACTTCTTTTTTGTTTTTGTTTTTATTTTTTTCTCCCATGGTTTTTCCCTTTTGCTCTGATTTTTCTCTCCCGACATGATTCATAAAGCAACATGTATTAGAAATAAATAAAAATTTAAAAACAAATAAACAGGAGAGAAAACATACCAGATTTCCAGTGAATCCCTCTTTCACCCTAGGAATGAATACAGGTCTTAAACCCTGTATTAAGAAGTCTTACGTGGTTTTGCTCTAAAAACGATTATGTTACATTATCCTCAAGGCAACTGTTCTACTGAGAAAGGAAATCTCCTAAAATGTGGGTTACAATGACAGTTTTAATATACAAATACGTATTAAATACATCCATTCTCACTTAGGAGCCCAGTCTATCACTTAGCTTTATTTCCGCAGGTAGAAATTCACAGATCAGTGACACATCAAATCACAAGAGCTGTCACACATCAGTCACAGAGGGCAATGGTCCATAAAAAGACATCTAGAACATTACCACAGTCCAGGAATCCTTGCTTCTCTCTCTAAATCAGGCTTCAGCCAACTACACTGGTTGCTACCAGTTGCAGCCCCTATTTTGTCCAGGAGCTAAGAATGATTTTGACATTTTAAAATCTAGTTTTATCTATTTAAAAGTATAAAAACCATTCTTAGCTCAGTGGAATACCACAAAACCAGGCCATCCAGCTGGATTTGGCCTTTGGGTCACAGTTTGCCTATCCCTGTTCTGGATCAAAATTTCTTAAACATTTTCCCCTTGAGACTCCTTTTCACCTGAGAAATTTTACCCAAGTATATAGGGTATATAGATATATACAATACATATAGCCATATATGGGTTAAGTGACTTGTCCAAAGTAACACAGTAATAATTAGTGTTATTCTCAATTTACAGAGTATATAAATATATAAAATAGGTATATAAATCAAACATTTACTGATAATAAAATGACAATTTTGCAACCTTCACATTCAGTTACACAACCCTATAGGGGTTTGCAAACTACAATTTAAGAAGCTTTGCTCTACCTGATTAGAATCCAGAACTCACCAGGAATATGACATTTTCCAGGAAAACAATATATGATGACTATAAATGTAACTGAAAGCAAAGAAACTGGATAACACCTGGAATATCTCCCTCTCATATACACAGACCCTCAAATTAGCTATCTTGGGTTCAAGATATTTTATTGGTTATATTATATTGGTTATATATAATATATTATATTATATTGGTTATATATAGCATATTATATTGGTTATATTATTATATTTACTTAAAATAATAACTCATAACCTCTTGCTGATGTGTTTGCTTTTTATTTTTTTAATTCAAAGCAGATTTTTATTTTTTATTTTTTTGAGGCTGGGGTTAAGTGACTTGGCCAGGGTCACACAGCTAGGAAGTGTTAAGTGTCTGAGACCAGATTTGAACTTGGGTCCTCCTGAATTCAAGGCTGGTGCTCTATCCACTGTGCCACCTAACTGCCCCCAAAGCAGATTTTTAAATGAAATAACAAAGTAAGATTTGCCATTGAGCATATTTCCCCCTATATATATATATATATATATATAGGGGGAAATATATATATATATATATATACATATGGCATATAAGGTGTGTGTGTGTGTGTGTATATATATATATATATATATATATATATATATATACATATATATATATATATATATATATTATATATATAATGGTAATGTATATACCATTAGTAGAGAGAGGAGCTTTCACATGAATCCCAGAAGAAGGACTCATATGTGGGGAATATCTGTGAAGGTGTGGGGAACAACTGTGAAAAGGCAATTTAAGGAAGTAGGGCCCCTGATGTTTTCTGGGTGATGTCATGATGCTGCTCTCACTGATTCTGCTCCTCAGGTTATCTCTGCGCTCCCTTGGCTTTCTTCCCTGGACTCACTGGGTCTGCTTCTCACTGACAGCACTATCACTGCTGGGGATATTGCTCTGCTGTACTCTGTTCATCCCTCCTGCTATATACCATTCTTGGCCAGCCCCAGGTAACTGCTGCGTGATTAGTCTCTCTGCTGGCACATTGCTCTGCTATCCCAGGCATCTCTGCTGGTATTCATTGTTGCACTAGTCCCTGTTGTTCTCAGATGAGTGGTTCTTTGGGAGTGACTAGTCTCTTCTGGGCATTATTCCTAGCTATTATGTTCTGGCCCCGGCTGTACCTGCTTCACTCTTCCAGGCTCTACTGGCTAGAATCTCCTCCTAAAAAGGGCTGACTGACAACTCCATAGTTAGATCTTTCTTTGTTCATTCCTTGGTCTTGGTAAAAATCAAAACCTTTTGTTGTGGATAATAATTTAACAGAATGAGATGCTCCCAAGATCTTCTTTAGCTTAGCTGGAAATGACTCTGAAACAGAACACAGAATAAACTGAGGAGACAAGAATTAGTTTTCTCCAGCTACCTAGTCCGTATTCTTGATTTTATCATGTATATATGTCATTAGCAAGGCTCAGTTAATTTGGTGTTATATTTTGTCATTAAAAAACCTCAGTTAATACCACTACACACCTGTCAGATTGGCTAAGATGACAGGAAAAAACAATAATGAATGTTGGAGGGGATGTGGGAAAACTGGGACACTGATACATTGTTGGTGGAGTTGTGAAAGAATCCAGCCATTCTGGAGAACAACCTGGAATTATGCTCAAAAAGTTATCAAACTGTGCATACCCTTTGACCCAGCAGTGCTACTACTGGGCTTATATCCCAAAGAAATACTAAAGAAGGGAAAGGGACCTGTATGTGCCAGAATGTTTGTGGCAGCTCCTTTTGTAGTGGCTAGAAACTGGAAAATGAATGGATGTCCATCAATTGGAGAATGGTTGGGCAAATTGTGGTATATGAATGTTATGGAATATTATTGTTCTGTAAAAAATGACCAGCAGGATAATTCAGAGAGACTTGGAGAGACTTACATGAACTGATGCTGACTGAAAGGAGATTATTATACACTTCAACAACGATACTGTATGAAGATATATTCTTATTGAAGTGGATATCTTCAACAAAGAGAAGATCTAATTCAGTTCAATTTATGGACAGAAACAGCAATACCCAGAGAAGGAACACTGAGAAATGAGTGTAAACTGTTAGCATTTTTGTTTTTCGTCCCAGGTTATCTTTACCTTCTGAATCCAATTCTTCCTGTGCAACAAGAAATTCGGTTCTACACACATATATTGTATCTAGGATATACGATAACATATTTAACATGGATGGGACTGCCTGCCATCTAGGGGAGGGGGTGGAGAGAAGGAGCGAAAATTTTGGAACAGAAGTGAGTGCAAGGAATAATGTTGTAAAAAATTATCCAGGCATATGTACTGCCAAAAAAAAAGTTATAATTATAAAATTAATTTTAAAATTAATTTAAAAAACCCTCAGTCTCCCTACAACTATAATGACCAAATTTCTCTCAAAAAGAGATTAAAATGTATATCTCTCGAAAAGGACCCACATGTGCAAAAATGTTTTTGCAGCTCTTTATGTGATAGCAAAGAACTGGAAAATGAGTAGCTGTTCATCAATTGGGGAATGGCTGAACAAGTTGTGGTACATTTTCTATTAAAAAATGATGAACAAGCTGATTAGAGAAAGAACTGAAAGATTTACATGAACTGATGCTGGATGAAACAAGCAGAACCAGGAAGAAAATTGTACACAAGAATGTGCAATGATCAACTATGAAAGGCTTAATTCTTCTCAGTGGTCAGTGATCTGAAGGAATCCCAACAGACTTTGGACAGAAAATGTCATCTGCAATAAGAGAAAGAACTAAGGAGATTGAATATAAATCAACAAATGCTATATTCACTTCTTTTTTCTGTTTTTTTTAAATCTCTCCCATGATTTTTTCCCATTTACTCTGATTTTTCTCTCCCAACATAATTCATAAAATAATGTGTATTAAAAATAAATAAATAAAAATTTAAATATATCTACCTCTCTTTGCAAAAGTGAAATAAAAAGTATAAAGTAGTACATATATTGTCAGACTCAAATGATGAGCTAAATTTGCTAAATTTTTCCTTTAAAAATTTTTTTTTGTTAAAACATATTGAGGAATATGTAAAGTTTCCTCCAAGTCTTCCATTTTCTACCTCCTCCTCTCCCCTGCAAGTTAGGTTAGTTTCTCCTTAAAAGGTAATGAGATATTCAAGAGACTTGGTTGGCTCCAGGGACTGGGGATTCTATTGATGGCCCTTTCTCATCACTTGATCACAAAGCTGGTATAAGGAGCACCAAGGGTGCTCTGATACTTGGCTGATGGCTCATGAAGGATAACTCAGGCAAGGGAGCTTTATGCATCTAAATCAGTTGAGATCTCAGTTCTTATCCTTGAAAATCGTTTGACTGCATTGACTAAGTAAATCTCTACTTGTGAACTACTAAATGAACCCTGAGTGTCTTATTTTAAGCCCACACTAACTCTAAACTATCAAGGGACTAGCCTGAGTCAAACCCAGTACAGCATGAGAGAGGTGAATCTGACTGGAGGAGGAAAGGGAATGCAAGTATTGTGAAAACAAAATATATCAATAAAAGTTTTAAATGGGTAAAAGAAAGTAATACACTTTTCTCTATATTTTAAGAAAAAATTGTATGGATCAAGAGAAAAAGCACTAATTCAATCTGTAAGGTAAATGGGGGTTGGAATGAAAAAAGTATGGGGCATTAGAGGTTTGTTTAAATTAAGAAAGCTGTTAGTTCGCAAAGCACAAATTACCTCATGTCAGGAAAGGCCAATGATATGTAGAATGCAAGTATAAAAAAGCTCTCATTTTATGGCAGACTTCAAAATGGTAGTTGCTACTCGCAACAAAAGCACCAAAAGGAACTAAGCCCTCTACATAGGACCTGTTTTGTTGAAATGTTGTGTGCCCAGGGTTCATTCCTTTTTTCAAGCTTTTTTGCTTTGTTTTCTACCTCCATAGTAGATACTTAATACTTGCTGATTGACTAATGAGGGTCTCTTCAGGGTGAAGGAATTGTCTTTCTGCAGATAGCAGCAGCTTTTACTTTCAAGGAGAAGACCATTCAGTCAGAAATCCTCCCCATCACCTTCGCTGCTGGAGAAAAGAAAAAGATGGAGCCTTTTCCCAATAATTGGCTCCCCTTGCTCACACTTCTTTGAGATCTCCTGTAGGGAGACCTCCCACTTTGGCCTTTAAAATGGAGAGAGGAGGCCATGGCCTTCATATTTCACTGCAGCAAGCTGCTCTCTTTATACTAGCTGAGGTGCCTCATTAGCAAGGATGCTGTGAGTTGGAGCTAAGTGCTCCAGAGGGACCGTCTGCCTTCCTCTTTGGGAGGACGTTCAAATCTCAGAGGTAGCAGAACTACGGAGAGACATTCTAGTCCTTTACACTGAGGCAGACAAGGAGGGGGAGATCATCATTCCGGATACTGTGGAACACATCACAAACACTTTGTTTTCTAGACTCCTCAGGATCGCTGTCCTTCTATAATTTATCTCTGTAGACAAAATCAGTTCTTCATTTCTTGCCCCTATAATTTTACATTTGCAACTCACATTTCTTTGAAAAAGAGAGAGAATTCACAGTTTACACAGTTTTTCCAGCACTTACTTTACTTACAACAACTTCCTAATTCCAAATCCAGCACTTATTCTCTGTATTTCATAACTGTAGAACAGTAGCATGATAGATATAGGTCAGGCGATTTACAGGGCAAGAGCTGGAGGACCCAGAGTTGAGTAGTAATGACATGAAGATGACTAGAGAGTATGGTGGATTGCCTCTTCCCCTTCCTACATCAGATGCAAGGTTATCACCTAGTCACTTTTTATAGAGGCATTTGCCAGAAAAGGATAAAATTGAAGTGTATGGAAGAAGCATCTTCCCCTCATTTTTAAATGCTTCAAATTTGTGAAACTCTCATTCCAATGCAGTGATTAACCCTAATTTAAACACTTAACCTCATTGATTTTGTGTCTTTAACTATAAAATAGGGATAATATTTGCACTGCTTCCCAGCCAACGTTATTGTAAAGAAAGTATTGTCAAAATCTTAATGCAGTTTTGAAATAAATATTAATTCATTAAACCTTGGTAAATCATTAAACCAAAGGCTTGCAGGAACTTATCTTTTTTCCATTTCATTTAAGGAATATGATGTACATCCCCTATATAGGAGCTGTGTCTCTGGCATTTCCATTTTATTTTACTCTAGATTTTATTGTTTGAAATGAAAGAAGCTATATAGGAGACAGCTTGAAATAGCCCTGTTGTGGAAAATGGTAGAATAAAATGTCCTATAATATAATAGAATATGATTGTGTTGTTAAAAAAAAAAAAAGCTGTGAATAAGAAGAGAAATGTGGAAAGATGTGTAAACTGAGGCAGAGTGAAGAGAGAAAAACTGGGAGAGAAATGAACACTACCACAATACAAAAAGAAAAAAAAAAGATGGGGAAAGGGAAAGAAAGGCAACTGAATTCGGGAGAAATTCAGTGATCACACTGAGTTCAAATGTCAAATGACAACAGGTACTAAAAGCAACAAACACAGACAGACAATTGTTTTCTGGGTTGCTTTTAAAAGCTTGATTGCTTTTATCTGTTACAATACAGCAACACTTCTTAAACTTTTTTTACTCTCAATGCCTTTTTGCCTGAAAAATTTTTACATGACTCCAGGCATATAGGTATATAAAATAGATAGACAAAGCAAACATTTACTGATAGTAAACCATAATTTCACACCTTCGCATTCAATTACGAGACCCCATATGGAATTGCAAACCACAGTTGTATATAGAATGGTGGGAGTAGGGGTACAAAGAAATGATTGGGATATAACAAACATAAAAACATTTGTTATATTTCTTCTGATGTTGCCCCTTCAACCCACTCACATAGAGTGAGATCCCCAGAGGGTGTAATTAATTTCTTAGGAGTAACTGAGGGTCTGTGATTTCTAATACCATAGTGCTCCAGCCCCCATTGGTGTGCTCTGAATGAACAATTAGCTAGTATTCTCAATTAAATTTTAGCAAAAAATACGTTAAGATAGCAGAGTAAGTCAAAGGATATGAACAGACAATTCTCAGACAAAGAAATTGAAACTATTTCTAGCCATATGAAAAGATGCTACAAGTCATTATTAATCAGCAAATTAAGACAACTCTGAAATACCACTACTCACCTGCCATATTGGCTAGAATGACAAGGAAAGATAATACAGAATGTTGGAGGGGATGTGGGAAAACAGGAACACTGACACATTGTTGGTGGAATTGTGAATACATCCTGTCATTCTGGAGAGCAATTTGGAACTATGCTCAAAAAGTTATTAAACTGTGCATAGCTGGGGCAGCTAGGCGGCGCAGTGGATAGAGCACCAGCCTTGAATTCAGGAGGACCCAAGTTCAAATCTGGTCTCAGACACTTAACACTTCCTAACTGTGTGACCCTGGACAAGTCACTTAACCCCAGCCTTAGGGAAAAAACAAAAACAAAAACAAAAAACTGCATAGCCTTTGATCCAGCAGTGTTACTACTGGGCTTATATCCCAAAGAGATTCTAAAGAAGGGAAAGGGACCTGTATGTGCAAGAATGTTTGTGGCAGCCCTTTCTGTAGTGGCCAGAAACTGGAAACTGAGTGGATGCCCATCAATTGGAGAATGGCTGAATAAATTGTGATATATGAATAATATGGAATATTATTGTTCTGTAAAAAATGATTTCAGAAAGACCTGGAGAGACTTACATGAACTGATGCTGAGTGAAATGAGAAGGACCAGGACATCGTTGTATACTTCAACAACAATACTATATGATGATCAATTCTGATGGACATGACTCTCTTCAACAATGAGGTGAACCAAATCAGTTCCAATAGAACAGTAATGAACTGAACCAGCTACACCCAGTGAAAGAACTCAGGGAGATGACTATGAACCATTACATAGAATTCCCAATCTTCTATTTTTGTCCACCTGCATTTTGGATATCCTTCACAGGCTAAATGTACACTCTTTTTGAACAGCAAAATAACTGTTTGGACATGTATACTGATATTGTATTTAATATATCCTTTAACATATTTAACATGTATTAGTCAACCTGCCATCTGGGGGAGGGGATGGGGGGGAAGGAGGGGAAAAATTGGAACAAAAGGTTTGGCAATTGTCAATGCTATATAAATTACCCATGCATATAATTTGTAAATAAAAAGCTATAATAATTTTTAAAAGGAAGAAAAAAATTTTACAATGAGCAGGAGAAGGAAATGAAATATATAGAGTATATAGTATTAGTATATATATATATATATATATATATATATATATATAGAGAGAGAGAGAGAGAGAGAGAGAGAGAGAGAGAGAGAGAGAGAGAGAGAGAGAGAACTGACTCTATAAGAAATCAAGTCATTCTCCAATTGATAAATGGTCAAAGGATATGAACAGACAGTTTTCAGATGATGAAATTGAAACTATTTCCACTCATATGAAAGTGTTCCAAATCACTATTGATCAGAGAAATGCAAATTAAGACAACTCTGAGATACCACTACATACGTATTAGATTGGCTAAGATGATAGGAAAAAATAATAATGAATGTTGGAGGGGATGTGGGAAAACTGGGACATTGATGCATTGTTGGTGGAGTTGTGAAAGAATCCAACCATTCTGGAGAGAGCAATCTGGAATTATGCTCAAAAAGTTATCAAACTGTGCATACCCTTTGACCCAGCAGTGCTACTACTGGGCTTATATCCCAAAGAAATACTAAAGAAGGGAAAGGGACCTATATGTGCCAAAATGTTTGTGGCAGCCCTTTTTGTAGTGGCTAGAAACTGGAAAATGAATGGATGTCCATCAATTGGAGAATGGTTGGGTAAATTGTGGTATATGAATGTTATGGAATATTATTGTTCTATAAGAAATGATCCGCAGGATGATTCAGAGAGGCTTGGAGAGACTTACATCAGCTGATGCTGAGTGAAATGAGCAGAACCAGGAGATCATTGTATATGGCAACAACAATACTGTATGAGGATGTATTCTGATGGAAGTGGATATCTTCAACAAAGAGAAGATCTAATTCAGTTCCATTTGATCAATGATGGGCAGAATCAGCAACACCCAGAAAAGGAACACTGGGAATTGAGTGTAAACTGTTTGCATTTTTGTTTTTCTTCCCAGGTTATTTTTATTTTCTGAATCCAATTCTCCCTGTGCAACAAGAGAACTGTTCGGTTCTGCACATATATATTGTATCTAGGATATACTATAACATATTTAACATGTATGAGACTGCCTGCCATCTAGGGGAGGGGTGGAGGGAGGAAAGGGAAAGTCGGAACAGAAGTGAGTGCAAGGGATAATGTAAAAAATTACCCAGGCATATTTTCTGTCAATAAAAAGTTATAATAATAAAAAAAAGAAGATAGCAGAGTAAGAACAATTGGCATAAAACATTCTTCCTTGCTCAAAGTCTGTGGTATATTGTCCTCTTGTATATAAAAGGTAACTAGATCAAGTGGGCTTAAATTTACAGTACTAAGGCAGTGAAACACAAGTGTAGAATGCACATATGGCAAAGGAATAAACCCAAAATTTCTAGTTGCTGGAAATTGTTTCTTGAGTCCATTATCAGCATTCTTTTCTGATGCCAAGGATGATGGTCCTTTGAAGCAATTTCCTCCCTTGATTAGCTATATTTCTGTTTCTGTCAATGACTATGCTCAAAGTGTATGTCCAGAGTGTATCTGTCTGCTATTCGCTAGATGCTTTCATTTAGCTTCAAATGAACTTCTCAAAAGCCTTTACTCACAAAATGCAGGAAAGATATGAGAACACCATTAAGGAAATGAAAGGCTCAGATGAGGGTTGTTTGATTTTGTTGTTTTTAGGATAAAGAGAATATGGATATGTTTGTAGGAAATAAGGAAATAATTAGTAGATAGGAAGAGATTAAAGGTAAGTAAGAGAGATGATGATGGATGGGACAATCTGCTGGAAGAGTAGAATGACTTATGTATGTCGAGGGGTTAGTCTTGGCAGGAAGAGCCACCTCTTCATGTGAGACAGAAGTGAAGGAGGAAATAATAACAAAAATAACAATAATGAAGAGAGTTAACATTTATTATAACCTCTCGCTATTACTAAGAACTTCATTAATTATCTCATTTGATCCTCACAACAACCCTGGGAAATAGATGCTATTATGTCCATATTATAGATGAGGCAACTGAGACAAATAGAGAATGGCTTGTCTAGGATCACCACAGCTAGTGTCTGAGGTTCCAGTTCTGGCACTCTGGTGATGTGAAATAAGTAGGGGAGGAAGAAAACTCTCAGCAATCAGCCTCAATTTTTTAATTTAACGTTTTTTTCTTCAATTATGAGGCAAGGTTCTCAGCTAAGAGAGAAAGGGGAGGGAAGAGATGGATTTAAGGAGAGATGAAAAGGTTTTGGAAATTTGCTGTGCTGAGATGGTAAGTTAATTAAGGAGTTGTAAAAGGTTTGCCTTGTAGCAAGGAAAGCCCAATTAAGGTTTTGTAACATAAATCTTTAGAGGAGTCAGCAGAGCTTTATGATAAAAAAGCTAAAAAAAAAAAAAAGGGGGGGACAGTGTAGAGATGAGCTGGTTTAATAAGTGGTCAAGATGAGGAAAGTTCAGGGAACCATAGCTAGTACAGAAGTGTTGGGCTGAGTGGTAGAGAGATTGAGGTTTCAGGGTGGATGAAAAACAGTTTTAGGCAGAGGGAGAGATAGAATGATAATAGATTGTCATTAGATAAAGGTATTTCAGAGTTCATGAACATGGAAGTGGAATATTTGTGGGTGCTGGCAAGATCAAGGATGTGACCATCTTTGTGTGTGGCCAAAGGAGGATAGTCATGGGAAATGAGCAGGTTGAGGATCTGAGAGTTTAGGATGTCTGAGGGAGGATCAGACTGTATGTTTCAGTTCCTACAAGGGTAGGAGATGGGAGGGAGAGAAAGATGTTGAGCCAGGCAATGAACTAATTAAGGGCCATAGTTTCTTGAACATAGAGAAAATGAAAGGGAAAAAAGTATTCAGTACTCCCTTAGGGACCCCCCACACAACTGTCTCCTGAAACTCCTCCCAATTACACTTGACTTTTTAAAGATGTGAATTGGGGATTTCCAAAGTCTACTCACCCCAAGATCAAAGAGAAGAGGAAAAGAGGGGCAAGGGAATATATTCAGGACTACAACTTTGGGCAATAGAGTAAGAGATGCCAAGAAAAGCACTGGGAGAGACATCAGTCATCTCACCACCAGCACATCAATCTTTAAAAAAAAATTGACAATGTCCTGCACTTGGGTCCCTGTAAAGTTCTGATTGTCTCTCAATTGTAATCCTTCTCTGGGAGGAGGTTTCTTTTCTCTGTGAATCTTTTTCTCTGTCCTCTTCACTTGCGAATCCATGGGACGTCTTCTTCTTGATCCAATCCAGAACTGACTTTCCAGACTCTAACTTCTTCTTTTATCCTCCCAGAGAATGGGCATGGAATAACTCAGGGGCTTGTGGGAGAAATACTTCAACCAATGAATTTGCTCCTCTTAAACATGTAAGCTCCTTTCCAGAAGTTCAAAGGGGTAAAACTCCCCTTAAAGGCCGGAACTAGAGAATTGTTATGTACCGACTAAGCACTTAGTAAGAACCTAATATCTCATTATCTCATTAGCACTTAGTAAGAACCTAACAGGTCCCCAACTTGCTCTGGTCCCCACTTTTGTTTTCTTATCTTCCATGTTGCTGCCTCGCTGGTCTCAGACTTATTTCAGTGCTGCTTTGAGCCCTGGTATCACACAGAGAGGTAGACTGGATCCCAAAGTTTCAGTTTAACTAATGGCTCTCTACTCCTGAGAACTTAAATGGCAACTTAGGGATCTGGCTCAACCACAGAGCAACATTCTGCTCCCCATTCTCTGCAAGCAGGACAAGAAGTCTCTCTCAAATGTAAGGGAAAGGAATCCTGAAACCTGAATCACTCCGGAGATATCTTATCTGTTCCTTTAGCTCCACATGGGAATTTCCAGAGGTTCACTGGCTTCTTATAATGATGAAACACCACTGTAGAAACACTGTTTGAACTAATAACAGTTCAGATGGCTCTGATGTTTTAGGATTTATGAAGCATTTTCCTCATAACCATCCTGTCAGGTAGATGGTACAATTATTATTATTATTATCCTTATTTAAGGAACAGTTTGAGGGACTTGTTTATGTTGTATAACTATTAATTGTCAGAAGCCTCCTGCACATGATAAATATACTGATTCTCTTCTTAGATCTCGGTTAATTCCATTTTTACTTCTCTAACACTTTCCCCACCCCCCACTTCCAGCCCTACTCCCAAGACTCAATCCAATATCTTCTATTTGGGGGTCAATTATTCTTTGAGGGAGCCTAGCTTTTCTCTAACCTGAATCATCATCAGCATCTGATAAATATCTAACTGGAGGCTGGGTCTGGAATCAGGAAAACCTATGTTGAAATCCTGCCTCATAACACTTGTAATTGTGTTATCCTGCTCAAGTCATTTAACTCTTGCCTGTTTCTGTTTTCTCATCTGTAAAATGGGCAAAATATTAGCACCTATCTCAGCATTGTTGTGAGGATAAAATAATATTTGTAAAGCACTTTGTAAGCTTCTTTTTAAAAAATTATTGTATTTAAAGAAACAAAATTAAAAAAAAAAAAAAAAAGAAAAACAGAAAGGAATACAAAACAAAAGCGAACATTGTGCCCAGCAGAACATCAGAGAGGATTCAAGACATATAACAACAAATACCAGTTCAAGAAAGTGTGTGTGTGTATGTGTGTGTGTGTGTGTGTGTGTGTGTGTATTTTTCCTATTTCTACTTTTCCCTCATATTCTATCACACCAGGACAATTTTCTTGGATTGTTTCTTGCATTATGGTGTCAAGGTCCTTTTTTGGAGTCACAATTTTCAGGTATTCCAATTCTTATATTTTCTCTTATTGATCTGTTCTCCAGATCTGTCATTTTTTCCCTGTATTTCATATTCTGATCTATTTTTTTCATTCTTTATAATCTGTTTTGTTATTTCTTCGTCTTTCATAGCTTCACTGACTTCTCTTGACCAATCCTAATTTTCAGAGTTATTTTCATCTTTGAGACTATACCTCTTTTTCTAATTGGTTAACTTTTTTCTATAATCTTGTTTTTATTTTATTTTTTTAGTTTTAGTTTTTCCTCAATATCTCTCATTTGATTTTTAATTTTTTTTTTCCAGTTCTTCTAAAATTCTCTTGGGCAGGGAGCCACATCTTTGGGGTAGAAGCTTTTTTTTTTGCTTAAGTGTTTTTTTTTTTTCTTCAGTATTTTTTTTTTTAACTTCCTCTGAAGATAAACCCCGGTTTTCCTTGTTCTTATAGTAAGTTTCTTTGGTGGGATTCTTTCTTCTTTGCCAGTTCATTTTTAGTTTTTTTGGGTTTTTGTTTGTTTGTTTGTTTGTTTTTTAATAAGAAGTATTAATGTAAGCACTCTAATCATGACATGGAGGGTGGATGGTATCTCTGGCTTCATTTCAACTCTCCCTCTGACCTGGAACCCCCAACCAAAAGCTTCTACCCTTCTAGTAAGTGTCTGCAGCCCAGTGTTGATTCCTTTTTGCCCAGGGCTGCCTCCTGCAGTACAGCTGGGCCTGGGGGTCCTAATCAGCTGAGGTTCCCTCTGTCTTCCAGGACTCGACTCCCCAACTAGGCACAATCTGGGAGGTGAAAGTCTCTGTGGTTCCTCCTGAGGCTCCAGCTACCCTCAGATATCTGGAGGGATCCCTGCTTAAAGTTTCTGCATAGCTAGCCGGGAGGTGTTTGCAGTTCAAACAGGTTAATCCCAGCCCAAGGTCTTTCTCCGGATCTTCTCGGGTTAGAATCTGGAGGATCCCAGTTCTGCCCCAAGTATTCTTGATTTTTCACCAGTTTATGTTCGCCCTGAGGCACAAGTTTGTTCTATTTGTGCGGAAATCGAGAGAGCTTGGAATTTACCAACCTACTACGTCATCTTCCCAGAATTCTCCCTCACACTTAATAAGCCTTAAAGCACTGCATATATTATCTGTTTTAATTCTCTTTGTCTAGCCTCAGCCGCATCATGTTTTTTTTTGTTTTGTTTTGTTTTGTTTTGTTTTTTTCCAGTTATCCAAACTCAAAACTTCAACTCATCCTTAGAATCAAAGAACACTAGAACTAGAAGGGGCCTCAATGGTCATATCTTTCAACTTGTTCTGCAACTAGAACCCTATCTTCCATCTCACCCTGCTCCTGATTCTACAACATTGTAAGGGTACTACATGTATCATCTGACTTCACTACTTTCAGAGGCATCCTATTCCCTTTCTGGGTAGTTCTGATTGTTAGGAAACTTTGATATATATATATATATATATATATATATATATATATATATATATACACATTCCCCCCCCCCTGAGGCTGGGGTTAAGTGATTTGCCCAGGGTCACACAGCTAGTAAGTGTCAAGTGTCTGAGACCAGATTTGAACTGGGGTCCTCCTGAATTCAAGGCTGGTGCTCTATCCACTGCACCACCTAGCTGCCCCGAAACTTTTCTTTATATTAAATCCAAGTCTGTCTCTTTCTAACTTTCCCCCATTGCTCCAAGTTCTATCTTCTACCAGGCAGAACTAATTCCTCTTCTATTTGGCAAACTTTCAAATATTTTAAGACAATAATAATGTCCCCAAGCATATCTCATCTCCAAGGTAAATACTAATTTCTTCAACTGTTTTTTGTATGTTATAGCCCTAACTCTGTTTACTTATCCTGATAGTCCTCCTCTGGACATTTCTCAACCTGTCATTGTCCTTCCTAAAAAATGGACTCTAGAATGAAATACAACATTCCCATCCCCGCTTCCTCCTTAAAGTGTATGGCTTTTACAATGTATTGATTTTTCAAGGACTATAAACTCCAACTTATCTGCTTTTGAGATGTGTCTGAGAATTTTCCAATGCATCCTGAAATAGCTGAAGGATGGACAGACATGTAACAAAACTGGGACAAATTGGCCTTGAGCTTCTGAAATCAGTTATGTTTTGTTTTGTTTTTTAAATGCTAAAACAGTTAATACTTTTATTTTTATATGCCACAATACAAACATAAGCTGCCCCCACTCTTTCTTTTTAAATTGTTTGTTTCGGGGAACTCAAGATTGAGAAAGATGAAAATGGTCATTGATGGAGAGACTGTGGAAAGACGGGCACGCTGATGCACTTTTGGTGGGGAGCTGCGAATTTTGTCCAAAAGTTCTGAAAAATGATTTGGAATTACTCTTAAAAAAATCACTAAAACACACATATCTTTGACTCAGCAATACCACTATTGGCAAATATATGGTTTTTTTGTTTTGTTTTCTTTTCTTTTGTTTTAAGGAGGCAATGGAATTAAATGATTTGCCGAGAATTACTCAGTAATTCTCCGGAGGTCAAATTAGAATTCGGGTTCTCTTGACCCCCTGGCAGGTGCTCTAACTACTTTGCTACCTAACTGCACCCAAGGTAGAAGCTTTAATCTTTTTTCTGTGTACTTTGTGTACAGAACCCCTTGGGCAGTCTAGTGAAGCCAATAGATAGATCTCTTATCAGAATGGTTTTAAATTCAGAAAACAAAATTCAAACAACTGTAAAACAAACAAATTATATTGAGATAGTTATCAATTTTTTTAAAAGGCAAGTTTTGGGACTCCAAATTAAGAATCCCTGCTCTGAGGAATTGAATTCCTGAGAAATCTCTCTATGACTGTGATGATATGTTCCGACTAATGATCTGATTGTGATTAAAGAATAACTTCTTTATTCCTGTATCTTTTAGTGTTTAAGCTGTGACAATTTGAACAGAAAGAATGTTCTGTTGGATTCTGTAGAAACACAATGTTTATTTAATAAAATGAACACCTAGTGATTGATTTCATTCACTGACATTTATTCCTAGAGAGTAAAAATCCTAAAAATGCACCCCTAAAATCATTTATTGCTCCCCTTACAACTCATTAGTTGTTTCCTAATTAGGAGCAGTACCATAATTTCCTGTTGTTTTTGCCTGTTTCTTGCAAGTTTTTACCAAGTCCGGTAATCTATAGTGATATTAGCTTGGCAACTCCGTACAAGACACATTCAGCTCTTCAAATGCTTGCTAGAGACCATTATTTTTATGGCTTTCTAATTAAATGTCTTAATGAGGATCTAACTCTTTCATCTCTGGAATTATCATCCTGTTCCCCCTTTCCCTCCCTACTGATTAATGAGTATCTTTTCAGGCCAGGCTGGTGAGACTATGACTTGGTGCTGCCAATTTAGAAAGCAATTTGGAACTATGCTCACAAAGTTATGAAATTATTACTAAACCCTTTGATCCAGGCTTACCCACTACTCAAACCTATACCCAGAAAGAAATCAAAGAGGAAATGGACCTATATGTGCAAATGTAATAACTCTTTTCAAGGCAGCCCAAAATGGCTGTATCACTGCCTAATCAACTTAATTATATGAATGCAATGGAATATTACTGTGTCATAAGAAATAATGAAATAGACAATTTCAGAAGAAACTGGGAAGACCTTTATGAGCTGATGTAGAACGAAATAAGAAGAACCAAAAGAATTTATATAGTGAACTATACTTTGATGTTGTTAGGGAAGACCCTGATTAAGGATATAAATCAGAAAGAGTATAATTATTGGAAAGTCCCCAACATTGAATCAGAACCACATTATATTTGAATCCGTTCTTACTTTCTAAAAAGTTTTTTTTTTAAATTAGGAAAAACAATTTAATTGTTTTTATATAGTTATCGAAAGAAAATCAACTCGGAATGACTTTAAAACTCTGATCAATAGAATGATAAATAGTAAGACCAAAAGAATGAAGAAGAAAAATGATCCTTACCTCCTGACAGAATTGATGAACTTAAATGCAGAAAGAGATGTGTTTTTTGATATGGCCAATGTGGGAATTTATTTTGCTGTGTTATGCAGCTATGTATTGAAAACTTTATTTATTTTTAATTTGCTCATTATGGAAAGAGATGGTGGGAAATTAATATATTTTAAAAAACAATTTTTATTTAAAGAGAAAGCATGACATCTCATCTTTGACATTCACCATCCAAATAATTTTTCTAATGACAATAATTGCCCACCCCAGTAGTCACCAATTCTCTTTATATGTGACTTCCCCTATTTGAATGCAAGCTTCTTGAAGTCAGGGTCCGCTTTGCTTTTGTATTTAGCAAGTGTTTGCAACTTAAATGATTTTTTTATTCATCAAGAGAAAGAGGAGAAAGGACTTAATTCAAAGAATATTCTCTTTTCTCAAACTCCTGGATCATCAGCTGTATCAGCTATAAACCCTTTAGGGTTTAGGGGTAGTCCAGATGGGTTGGATTGTTTCTCTCTAATGGCATTGGCTCAAGGCCCCAGGCCCCATTTTGGGTGTATTGTTCCTTTTACACACACCACAGTTAGCTACCATTTAACCAATTAACATCAATTTGCTTTTATAACGGGGTGTTTTCTTAGCAGGTATAGCAAAAATAAAAGTATAAACATGCCTTTCCCCAATACCCCTCTCCCCTGTACCACTAAATGCAGTTTCTACATAGCATTAAGTAACTAGGTGGCACAGTGGATAGAATGCCAGGCTCTGAGGCAGGAAAACCTGAGTTCAAATCCAGCTTCAGATACTAGCTGTGTGACCCTGGGCAAGTCACTTAACCCTAGTTGCCTCAGTTTCCTCATTTGTAAAATGAATTGGAGGGGTCACAAAGAATAGAGCAAAACTGAAATGGTTGAACAACAGCCATTGGTTGTACCAGGTTCATTGTCCAAATGCAGCATCTCTGCCAAAATGCCTTGCCGCAGTGGTAGAAATTTCCTAAAGAAGGAAACACCCAACTAAAAAAGTTATGGCCTAATCAGGTGAAAGACAGGAACACATGATCTTTACCTTCACTAATGCTTTATGTCTTCTCAGCAGGTTTAAGAAAAAAGAAATTGATTCTTTCTCAATATACAATTCTTTCCCCAGGAATGGAGGGTGTAGGGAAAATCCTAACTAGCATTTTCAGTATACAGATCTGCATAGGTCCCAGGGAAAGTGGTGCTTCCAGGAAGGAAAAGTTGCCTAGCTCTCAAAGGAATTCTTTGAGTTCTTTTCCCTTTGGGGAGAGTTGAGGTCTCTAGCCTCAACCTAAGTAGTACTGCAAGTTTGACGTTATTGTTTAGGATTCCAAGAAGAAGAAGGTTGCAGCTGGGAGAGAAGTCAACCCTAAGGACCCAGGTACTTTTACTTTGCAGTGAAAACTTCAACCCTTAGGGCAATTCTGTAGAGTTTGAGGAACAGCAAAAGAGAATTACATGAACTATTTATGGGCTAGAACTCTAGTCTTTCTTGTTTGTATTTTGCATTTAATAATAATATATTGAATTGAATTTAAAAATCTGCCTTTTCGTTAATGTATTATTAGCCTCAGACCTTGTATGGGAAAGGAATAGATAGCCTTTTTTTTTTTTTTTTTTTTGTTGTTGTTGTTTTTTGTTTTTGTTTTTCTGTAGAAACCTCGTTGTGAACTATGTTTTGATGTTCTTAGGGAAGACTCTGCTTAAGGATATAGAGTATAATTATTGAAAACTTCCCAACATTGAACTTGAACCATATTACATTTGGATCAGTTCTTACTTTCTAAAAAGGTTTTCACAGGAAAAACAATTTTATTGAACACTACATATTGAATGGAGCACGAAGGTGAAGAGATGATTCTGAAAGTCTTCAATTAACAAGGACATTCAGCCAAGAGGAAAACAAAAAAGACTTTAATTCAAACTTCCTTTGACAGCCTTAAGAACTTTAGGCCAACCAAATTATCATTCCTCAAAACTGTCATAAATCTAAGAAGGCAAGCAAAGTCACTGTTAATTAAACGTTCAATTGTTTATTTAGCTAGAATATTGGTTATTTCAGCCAAATTTATGATACCACAGAGTTGTATTTTTTCTGTCCTTTTTGTATACTTTATACTGCATTAGAGTCCCTTATATAAATAGCATGCTTTTATGCCCAATTTATTAGCTGTAGAGCCTCATTTTCCTCTTTTGAACGATTATAAAATATTATTATTATTCCTTCTTTTATTATACATGCCAGTGGAATGACTTATTTGATGCCAAGTCTCTGTTCAGAACAGAACCTCAACCTTAGCTCCATTAATTGTCCTGGTTTTTTTGGTCATGTCTGATTCTCCATGATCCCATGGGGGGAGGGGTATTATGGGGAGGAAAGGATCTTGGCAAAGATACTGGAGTAGTTTGCCATTTCTTTCCCTAGCTCATTTTGTGTATAAGGAAACTAAAGTGAACAGGATTAAGTGATTTGCCTAAGGTCACACAGCTATTAAGTGTTTAAAGCCAGATTTGAATTCAGATATGATTCTTTCTGAATTCCTCTCCATCACTGTATTACCTAATTACCCCACTAATTGTCTTAGGGGGATATATTTCAGTAGTGCTGTGACATATCCCCTCTAACATAACAGTGTAGCCCTCATCACTCATCACGCATTTATGCCTTCTGTCAAAATTCCTGATTCTGTCATTCCTTAAGTCTTCATTAGAAAACTCAGCATAGAGGCAGCTAGGTGGTGCAGTGGATAGAGCACCAGCCCTGAATTCAGGAGGACCTGAGTTCAAAGCTAGTCTCAGACACTTAACACTTCCTAGCTGCGTGACCCTGGGCAAGTCACTTAACCCCAGCCTCAAAAAAAAAAAAAAAAAAAGAAAAAGAAAAGAAAAAAGAAAATTTAGCATACTGAAAGGCTTCCTCAGGTTTTAAAAAAAGATTTCATGTATTGTTCCAGTTTTGTGATCAGGCTACTCTCCTTGGACACATGACTACTTATTTCTTGGTTATAATATATCCTTGAGCATGTCTTTTTTTAAATTTAAATATATTTTTATTAATGTCTTACCAAGACATTGGTAAGGAATCAGTACCAAGACCAAGGTTTCTCTCAGTACACCTCTCTTTCTCCCCCTCACAGGATCTCTCCATATAACAAACAACATTTTTTAAAAGATGATAAAAAAGAGAAAAATCAGCACAACTGATCAATATATCAGAAAAAGTATGAAAATATGTATAATATGTAGCACTTGCCTTTCCAACCTCCACAAAGGAGTAGGGATTTTTACTCATGTATCTTCATTGGAGCCAAATGTTCTTTATAATTTTGTAACAATCACTTTTGATTTTGCCCATGTAGTTGTTCTTTTTATCCTGCAGTCACATATGTTGTTTTTCTGGTTGAATATGTCTTTGACCCCAATTCTTACTTAATAAGATGATATTGGCTTTATGACAAAACCTTTAGGAATGCATTTGCATACACACACCAAAAAAAAAAAAAAAATCCCCACAAAAACCCAGGATTTTCCAATATGCTGTCTGTAAATGGGCCCCAACCTGTCTGTAGTCCCCAAATCTAATGTGCCTGGTGTGACAAAGTCTCCAGTGGCTCCTTATTATCTCCAGAATCAAATATAATAATTAGCCAGGGAGCATTTATAGAGTATTTCAAGGTTTGCATTGAGCTTTACAAATATTATCTCATTTAATCCTCCCAAACACCCTGGATGGTAAGTGCTATTATCATCTTTATTTTACAGATCAGGAAAATGAGGCTATGTTTAGGTTCTTTCCTAGAGTCACACAGCTAGTGTCAGAGCTGATTTTGAATTTAAGTGTTCCTGACTTTAGATGCAGTACAGCCTCTGTTTGGCTTTATTTATTTGTTTTGGTGAAGAGGTTAAGTGACTTGCCCGGAGTCACCCATTAGAAAGTATTAAATGTCTAAGACCACATTTGAAATCAAGCCCTTCGGACTCCAGAGACAATACTCTATCCACTTTTTGGTTTTTTAAAACCCTCCAAAGCTTGATTGCAGGGCTGTTAGGAAATAATGGGTGAAAAGCATTTTTCAAACCTTAAAGTGCCATATAAATGTCAGAAATTATTATTATTATTATGTCTTCAGTCACCAGACTTCCAGTCTGATGTTTCATTCTCTGAATTCTCCTATTGAGCGCAAGAAGTATTTATAGAGCTGTACAGGGGTGTGCAAATAAATATTTAACAACTAGGTCCTCGAGGGGGAGGGGAAGAGGAAATGTATGCAAACATACTTTTAGGTTTAATGTACATTAAATGTACAAAACTTCTGAAATCCTAGGAAATCAGTAACATGATAAATCAAGTATTGATTGGTGGAGCCTGCTGATTTCTGAGATGACACTGTATCCTCCCAAACTAGTTAGAGCTGGCTCCTGTACCCTCTTGTCCCTTCCTACCTTTTCAGATGATTTACACGTGATTCTCCTCCATTTACTAAAAGATTCTGCTGTCCTGCTCCTCCCTCACACAGGATTGTGGCCTGTGGTTGTCCCTTAGGTCAGGAATGCTCTCTTCTCTCCTCAACACCTCTTGGCTTCCTAGGGTTCCTTCAAGAATCAGCTTAAATGCCTCCTTCTTGAGGAGGCCTTGTCTAAGGTCCTGTAACTCCACCTTCTGCTAATGTCTTCACGCTGAGGTCACCTTCCATTGGTACCTATATATTGTATATATCCTATATGTATTTTTTTTTTTTTAAATACAAGTGGTCTTCTCCATTAGAATGTAATCTCCTTGGGGGAAGCTAGGTGGCACAGTGGATAGAGCACCCGCCCTGAATTGAGGAGGACCTGAGTTCAAATCTGTTCTCAGACACTTAATACTTCCTAGCTGTGTGACCCTGGGCAAGTCACTTAACCCTAGCCTCAGGGGGGAAAAAAAATGTAATCTCCTCGAGGGCTGGGACTGGGCTTTGGCCCAATTCTTACTTTGGTGTCTGGTACAGAATGAGAGACCATTTAATAAATGCTCATTGATTATCCTCCCTGAAACTAAAGCTCCCAAGTCATAGATCGAAGGATCATACTTTTTAGAGCTGAAAAAGAAAGTTTTACAGATGAGAAAATGGAGCCCCAAAGAGTTGTTAACAATAGTTAAGATTTATATAGCACTTTGAAGTTCGCAAAATGTCATCTCATTTCTGATATGACTGAAATGCTTAGAAAACAAACAAAAGGTTGGCAAAGCACTTTACTAATCTTATGTCATTTAATCCTTCCTCACAACAATCCTGGGAAGTAGGGTACTATTGTTTTTTAAACCAATTTTACTGATAAACAGGCATTCAGAAGTTAAGTGGCAGATCCAGTGAATATTCACTTAAATTATGGTACTTTATAAAGTATATCTTGGACAGAAAATATAAGAGAAAATAAAATGTGAAGCTATTATTTAATTATTTCTATCGGCTGCTTAAAAGGATCTACATGGAGCCTAGTATCATCTAGACCAGTGGTCCTCAAACTTTTTAAATAGGGGGCCTGTTCACTGTCCCTCAGACTGTGGGAGGGCCGGACTATAGTAAAAACAAAAACTCACACTCCATCTCCGCCCCTCAGCCCATTTGCCATAACCCTGCAGGCGGCATAAATGTCCTCAGCGGGCCACATCTTGCCAGCCGGCCTTAGTTTAAGAACCCCTGATCTAGACCCTTGCTTCACTACCCTATATGGGGGTCTCATAACTGAATGTAGAGGTCACAAAATGATGACTTACTATCAATAAATGTTTGACTTGTGTACCTATTTTATATATCTGCATACATGTCATGTAAAATTTTTTTTCTAGCAAAAAGGAGTTGCAAGTAGAAAAAGTTTAAGAAACCCTGATAAAGAATAAATACACATAGGGGCAGCTAGGTGGCGCAGTGGATAGAGCACCAGCCTTGAATTCAGGAGGACCCGAGTTCAAATCTGGTCTCAGACACTTAACACTTCCTAGCTGTGTGACCCTGGGCAAGTCACTTAACCCCAGCCTAAAAATTAAAAAAAAAAAAAATTAAAAAAAAAAAAAAAAAAAACAAAGAATAAATACACATGAATATTTCTGTCTGGGAAGAGAATGATAGATATCAGATTATCATTCTTTTATGAAAATCTTTTAAAGTGCTCTAATTCCCTTTAGATAATTTCCAAGATACCTCCTAATCTTAGATTCCCCAAACAAACTTTCTACTTGGAAAAAAGAACATTCTTATCAGTATTCCCAAGCATTCTGGTCCATTGATCACTTATGTTTCTCAGTTGAACACAGTGGAAATTTAATTTATCCATCAGTTTCTTGTGTTGGTTGGCATGAGTCATTTGTCCCAAAGATGAGCTAATTTAGTAGATTTGCTAAACACTTACAGTTGAAAAGCAGACCTTGGAAGCCCGCAGTGTCCCTGAATCCTGTACAGTGAGTTCCGCCTGAGAAGCTACCTACTTCCCTCAGTCTTTACCAAGTTTTATCTGCAGCTCCATCAAGGAAGGCAATGTTTACACTTGTAACTTAGATGCATGTCAATTCCCAGAAAGCCACAAGGAATATGTCTTTGAAGGACACCTAGTTGCAGGAATTGAAATCAACAGTTGTTCAAAGATACAGATGAATACAGACAGAGACTGCTAGAAAATTGCCCATTCTGAACAGTATGCTAAGATGTAGCAGACATGAAAGATCCAGAGAAATTAAAGACTTGCTTGAAGTGATGTAGCAGGAAGAGAGCAGTAGGAAAAATATATATGCTATATTGAATATAAAGTGAAAGCAACAATATCCTCTTTCCCTGACTACCATCTACCCTGGAGAAATAATAGAGAGGGAACATGGATACAAATAGAATGTTTTTCATTAAAATTGATTTTTTAAAAAAATTCAAACATTTAAATGAATTTTAAAAATTAAATGTAAGTTTCATGCTTCTGTGTATGATTCTGTTTATAAACAGAACACGTTTTTTGTTTATGCATGCTAGGTTTACTTTAAAATTTTTCGCAAGTTAAAGAAATATATCTGAGACCCAACCTCTGAATTATTTAAGAGCTAACTTAATGGGTCAGATTCTTCGATTTTCAAGTAGAATGGGATAGTCTAAAAAAAAAAATCAAATCTAGAGAGCAGCTATAGATGATTATAAAAGAAAAAAAAAAGAAAAAAATAGTCTATATTTCTCCAAGTACACATTAATTAAATAGGCAGTAAGACTCTACAGGTATGTTTACATTCTTTGGTACAGTTTTTGTTAGATAATTTTCAGGGGAGGACTTCATCATTACCCTTTACATGCAGCTAGGTAGCTATGGAATGTTGAGTTTGGAGTCATAAAGTCTCATTTTCCTGAGTTCAAATCTGGCCTCAGGCACTTACTAGCTCTGGGACTCTGGACAAGTCATTTAACTCTGTTTGCCTCGGTTTCCTCATCTGTAAAATGAACCAAAGAAGGGAAAAGAAAACCACTTCAGTATCTCAGTCAAGAAACCCCCCCAAAAAGTATCTAATTTGGATTTTTTTTCTCTTCCATATTCCTTTTATAGGACAATGGAATTCCTAAGGGATGTTCTAGATGCATCAACACTGGCCAGACAGAAGCATGCTGAGTTTGCAGTTAGATAGGCAGACCCGGATTTAAATCTCTGCTCAGATACATATTGGGGATCTGAGTCAGATTGTGGCTTTTAACCTGATTTACTTCATCTGTGAAGTGAGAATGGCTAAGGTTTCCTATTTCATCCAGAACCCTTTCTTGTCATCCTAATCTGTCTTGGGCTACTGAACCCAGATGGCTCTGGGGGGAAAAGTGAGGCAAGTGATCTTGCACTACCTTTCCTCTCTTAAATGCAATCCACTTGCATGTATGGTATCACCTTCTTGATGTCATCATAGTCCCTTTGAGAACAAGACAAATAACAACAATTAGGTGAGAAAGCAGACTAAATGACTTCAAGGCTGCTTCCAGTTCTACATATTTACTCCTAAAAGGAACATTCTCTCCACAGTAAAATCCTTCCAATGCAGTATGAATTACAATATTGTGCTGATTTCATTAGTATGTTCCTGTGCCTTCTCATTTTTAAAAGACATTTAAAAGAGGTCAGATTAGCCACCCATTCTGAAAAAACTAAGTGTATGAAAATTACTTATCACTGAGATTATGACATGTAATTGTTCAGAGAGTCCCTTGAATTAAGACCATCAGTATTTTGGACAGGAGTTTCAAATGGACAATGAACTGTGACCATAATTAACTTGATGGAAGAAACTAGCTGGGTTGCATTTTTTAAAGTTAGGCAGCACTTTTAATGGTCTCAAACTGCCCACTATTACTATTTTTAGTGGCCATCTCTTCTTGTTAATGTTATCTGATTTCGATTATGGAAATGACACTCTAATAAGAATCAAATGACAGGGGAAATACATGAAGGATGTAAGCATATTATAGCATATTAGCAATGATGACTTCTAATACATGCTATTTTAAAAAACGCTATGGAGAACTTATATGACCAGAAAAGATAGAAGACCTTCCCATGTAGCAAGAATAAGGAACAACTGGTATCCATGAAACATTAAAAAAAAAAAAAAAACCACCACAGAAGGTCTCTAGTATATTGGGCAGGATCTGTATAGGGTTCTTATGGAAAGACATGGGGGGGACCCTATAGAATAAGAATAGATTGATAGATTATGATTGAAGAAGTAACCAAACAAATGAGATTATAGCTCAATCATCAGTATAACAAAACATGAGAAGTCCAAAAAATATAGATAAATATACTAAATCAGTCTGTTTTAACATTATTTTCAGAAACTAAGAGAGTGCCCATCAATTAGGAATGTCTGGACAAGTTGTGATATATGAATATGATGGAATACTTTTTGTGTTGTAAGAAATTAAGGGAATGGTTTCAGAAAAACCTGGGAAGACTTTTATGAACTGATATAGAGTGAAGTGAGAAGAACCAAGAGAATGATTTAAACAAGAACAATGATATTGTAAAGAGAGACAACTTGGGAAGACTTGGGAACTGATCACTGCAATGACTGAGAACTGACTGAGGACTCATGATAAACTATATCCTTTTTTTTCTTTTTTTTTTTTTTTTTTTTGGTTGATGAGGCAATTGGGATTAAGCCTAGGGTCACACAGCTAGGAAGTGTAAATTGTCTGAGATCACATTTTAACTTAGGTCCTCCTGACATCAGGGCTGGTACTCTATCCACTGCACCACCTAGCTGCCCCACTATGTCCAATTTTTGATAGAAATCAATGGACTCAGAATTTAAAATAAGACATTCTTTTAACAAGACCAGGGAGGGAATTTGTTTTGTTTAAGATGATTTTATTTTTCTTGCTTTCTCAATAAAAGGGGAGGGAAAGAATGCAGACCTGAAAATAAAATTTTAATTTAAAAAAGATTATTTTATAATAGCCAGTACTGTACCATATGCAAAGTTTCACCTCAAAAAATATTTAAAATACTTATTTTCTGCCATCTAGGGGAGGGGGTGGAGGGAAGGAGGGGAAAAATTTGGAACAGAAAGGAGTACAATGGATAATGTTGTAAAAAAAAATTACCTATGAATATGTACTGTCAAAGAAAATGTTATAATTATAAAAATTAATAAAAAAAAGTTATTAAAATACTTATTTTGAAAGTTTTAGGAAAATAAAGAGAAAACTTTAGGAAGATGGCAATGAACAGTTCCTAATTATGCTAAGAACCCTAAAAATTATTATACCATTGAGGCCAGGTTATGAGAAGAAATATAATAGTAGAAATTCTGCCCTCTCCAAGTCCAGACATCTATTTTAACTATATATATGTATATATATATATATATATATATATATATATATATATATATATATATATATATATATATATGTATGTATATATATTGCTGAAGCAATTGGGGTTAAATGAGTTGCCCAGGGTCACACAGCTAGGGAGTGTTAAGTATCTGAGATCAGACTTAAACTCAGGTCCTCCTGACTTCAGGCCTGGTGCTCTATTCACAGCGCCACTTAGCTGCCCCTATTTTAATTATATATTAAGTGGAATTATTAACTTCTGTCTTTCTATTGAGAGGACCACTATCCTCCCTGTCATCAGTTTTCAATGTTCTCAAATCTTTCCTTTTTACCTTTCATAGTCTCTCAGTTTCCAAGGGAGAGAGGGGATCAGGGGAAAGAGAGAGACACACATACACAGACAGGGAGAGCAGGGAGAGACAGAGAGAAAAGAAGGAGGAGAAAAGAAGGGAGAGGGAGAAAGAAGGAAAAAGAGATGGGAGAGAGAGAGAGAGAGAGAGAGAGAGAGAGAGAGAGAGAGAGAGAGAGAGAGAGAGAGAGAGAGAGAGAGAGAGAGAACTTTTACTATGTAATTACCACTAGGCACTGTGCTAAATACTGGAATACAAATTCAAGGAATTAAGACAGTCCTAGTAGACAAAATGTTAGATTGTAAACTCTTTGATAGTAGAGCCTCTTTTGACTTTTTTTTTATCCCTCCATTGCTTAGCACAGTACTGACACATAATAGGTGGTTAATAAATGTTTATTAACTGTCTGTTAACTAAAAACATAATGGAGAGCTCACAGAAGATGAAAATCATGATCTTGCTAAGGAGATGGAACAATCCAAAGAGTGAAATGAGCTGAGAATGATGTAAACATGGTTGGGGCCTCTCCAAAAATTGTGATCCTGACCAGGGACTCATCAATATGGAAAGTAGACCCCGTCAAGAAGCATTGAGGACCATACCTCAGAGATCATTTAGTCTATTACCTTTATTTTATGGATGATGAACCTGAGGCTCAGAGAAGTCAAGGTTATTTGCCTAAAACCAGACAGGCCATAAATAGAAGAGCCAGAATTAAAGTTCTGTCTCCAAATCTATTTCTCTTATTTTCATAAAACCTACTCCCAGACAGCTGTGGGGATTTTGACAAGCTATTTAACTCCTTTGGTCTTTGATTTCATCAGCAATAAAATAAGGTCACTAGAATGGAAGATTTCTGAAGACTCTTTCATATCAGAAATCATAAGATTCTTAAAAAACATCATGGACTCCATGGACTCAAGAACTGGTTCCAAACCCAAGATAATTGAGAACTGATCTCTGTTTCATCCACCACAGAAAAACACTGCACACACACACACACACACACACACACACACACACACACACACGCACACACACACACACACACACACACACACACACACTATTCCTTGTATATCCTTTGAGGATAATAAAATAAGATCATTAACTTTTCTTCAATCTAGACTCAATTCAACAAGTATTTAAGTACTTACTGCATACTATGAATTGTACTAAGTGCTGGAGATATACCAAAAAAAAAAAAAAAAAAAAAAAAAAAAGTGAAATAGTCTTTGCCCTCAACTAGCTTATGGCAGAAAGTAACAGATACTCATATAAACCAATCCAAGATATATATATATATATATGAACTATGAAGTCCCTAGCTTATAAATCAGCATAACAATTCCCCAAATATATCCCTAACTTTTCCCAATGCTATGGCCTGCATCTCCAGTTTAACCCTATCCCACAGGGATGATTAAACCCATCAATCCATAAAACAGATCTATCTTCATGGTTCTGAACACTGAAATTCTCCAAGCTGATATCAATCTCTTGTCTTTCCATTTCTCCCTCTGCCTCAGTCTTCCAAGGATATTCTTTGCTTTTACTTCTGTCTTGATCCTTCAGGTAATCAGTTCAAGAATATACCCTTTTTTACCTTTGAAAATCTCATTCCCCTTGTCCTTCATGGATGCCATACCATGCCAATCTTACACCCTGGGTTACACCCACTACTGCTTCTATTCTTGAACTGCTGAGTGTTGTAGGACCAGGCCAGGAGTGTGCTGGCAAATGTAAACAACCAGATTTCAAAAAAATGAAATAAATAAAAAACTCAACTGTAGATACAACTCATTTTTTGGGGAGAGGGAATGTGTTGACAGTAAAACAGATGCTTTTTATTAACCAGAGGCAGGGAAAACAGAGCTGTAAACCTCTAGTATTAGTACATGGGAGGAAAAATATTTTTTAAAAAAAACAAAAATAATGCCAGATCAGCTCTTAATGATTCTCAGCACTGTTATTTATGAGTATGCTTGGTCATACAATATGAACACTTGGATATATGTTCTGTTCCTTGTTCAACCTCTGTTCTACTTGAAAGCTTTAGATAAATTGGTTTCTTTGGGCTTAAGCTTCACCAAATACAAATTGTTATAATTATTTAACATTGGTAGCTTTCTAGAGTGAGAAGAAACTCTGAAATTATTTAATCTCCTTTCCTCTCTTGGCCATCTCAGATAGATTAGATCCTTGAGAGAATGACATTTTAAAAGCTCCCTCAATATCACACTCTGGTGATTACAGAAGCCCTAATGCCAGCAAGCTCACATTTGCAGAGGGTGGGGGTGGGATGACTTTTTTGATGCCAGTCTTCTTGCTTGATTTTCAGTAGAGACAGAAAAATTAACTTGTAATTCTAATGATCAATCAACTAGCACTGATTAAGTGCCTACTGTCACACAACATAGTTTTAAGTTTAATGTACATTATTAACAATTCTCTATCACTTTCTTAAATATAGATAACCAACAAAACAATACATTGAGCCCTCTGAGTAATAAACTCACACTAAAAATTTAACAATCTGCTCACAGGAGCTGGCTCCTGAGTGTTCCCCAATTCATTTTCTTTTTCCTTTATTTTGTTGAGGCAATTGGAATTAGGTGATTTGCCCAGGATCATATAACTAGTACATGCTAAGTGTCGGAGGCTGGATTTGAACTCAGATTTTCCTAACTTTAGGGCCAGTGATCTATCCACTATACCATCTAGCTATTCCCCCCCACCAATTAATTTTCTTACATACATACATCATACAACCTGAATCAGTTTTTATTAAACCTCTTCTCAAGTCCTTCAAGACACTTAAACTCTCTCTCCCTCTTGCTATATATCTCTTAAGTTGACCTCATATCCTACTTTACTAAGAAAAAAAGAAGCTGTATATTAAAGGATCGAGGACCTGGGCTATGATATACAAAACACAAAGGAGTTTGATCTGTGACCAAGAATCAACTACACAGGAAAATTGAGTATAATCTTTCAGGTGAAAAGAATGAAATACAGAACTTTCCATTATTTCTGAAGAAAAATCCAGAACTAACCAGAAAATTCAAACTTCAAATACAAAGCTCAAGAGAAGCATAAAAAGGTAAACAGTAAATAAAAAAATTGTTACTCAAAGGTTAAACTGTTTACATACCTATTCAGGAAGATGATACTTGTAACTCTTGAGAGTTGTATCTTTATTAGGGCAGTTAGAAGAGGCATAGTATACATAGATAGAGGATGTGAGTATAAGTTGACTTTGATGTGATGCTATAAAAAAGAAATTAAGGTGTGGAAAAAGGGTTGTACTGGGAGAAGAGGAAAGGAGAAGTCAAATGGGATAAATTACATCACATAAAAAGGCAAAAAAGACCTATCACAGCAGAGTGAGAGACAAAGAGGAATGAATTTTGTTTGAATCTTAACCAGAATTGGCTCAAAGAGGGAATAATGTACACAATTAGTTTAGTATAGAAATTTATCTTGTCCTATAGGGGAAAATATAACGAAATGGGGAGGTCTAATAGAAGGGAGAATAGATTGAGGGAGGTGGAAGTTCAAAGCAAAACACTGGTGAGCAGAGAAAGGGTTAAAAGAGGGGGGGGGAAATATAAATAGGGAAAATTAGGTTGGGGGAAATACATAACTAGTAAGCATAGCTGTGAATGTGAATGAGATAAACTATCCCCCCAAAGTAGAAGCAAATTCCAAAATAGATTAAAAGCCATAATTCTACAATATTTTGTTTATAAGAAATACATATGAAACAGAAATATACACATAGAGTATAGGTAAAAGGCTGGAGCAGAATATATAATGGTTCAGCTGAAGTTAAAAAAAAAAAAAAGATGGCAATCCTAATCTCAGACAAAGCAAAAACAAAAATGGATCTAATAAAATAGATAAATAGGGGTAGCTAGGTGGTGAAGGACCAGAGTTCAAATTTGACCTCAGACATTTAACACTTCCTAGCTGTGTGACCCTGGGCAAGTCACTTAACCCCAAATGCTGCAAAATAAAAATTAAAAAAAAGAGAGAGAGAGAAGGAAGAAAACTACATTTTGCTAAAGGATATTATAGATAATGAAGTAATATCAATATTATACATATATACACCAAGTGGTATAGCATTCACATTTTTAAAGAAGTTAAATGAGTTACAAGAAGAAATAGACAGCAAAACTATACTAATGGAGGATCTCAATCTTCCTTTCTCAAAACTACATAAATCTAATGACAAAATAAATGAAAGAAATTAAGGAGGTGAATAGAACTTTAGAAAAGATATGATAGACCCCAGCATCAGTAAGATGGAACCTCTGAACCTATAGCAGTGCTGGAAGCTTTTGGATCTCTCAGCCTGGACATACCAGGGAGGAACTCGGAAGTTCAGTGGAAAATTTGCCCTGGAAGGAGCCTTATTTGTTAAGAAAGGTGCAAAAGTAAATACAAAAAGCTAATGAGGAGAAGAATACTTTAAAAAGCAAAATTGGCCAACTGGGAGGTACAAAAAGCTCACTGAGGAAAATATTTCTTTTTTTTTTTTCTTTTTCTGAGGCTGGGGTTAAGTGACTTGCCCAAGGTCACACAGCTAGGAAGTATTAAGTGTCTAAGACCAGATTTGAACTCAGGTCATCCTGAATTCAGGGCTGGTGCTCTATCCACTGCACCACTTAGCTGCCCCTGGAAAATATTTCTTTAAAAATAGAATTGATGCTGAGTGAAATGAGCAGAACCAGAAGATCACTGTACACTTCAACAACAATACTGTATGAGGATGTATTCTGATGGAAGTGGAAATCTTCAACATAAAGAAGAGCCAACTCACTTCCAGTTGATTAATGGTGGACAGAGGTAGCTACACCCAGAGAAGAAACACTGGGAAATGAATGTAAATTGTTAACACTAATATCTGTCTGCCCAGGTTACATGTACCTTCGGAATCTAATGCTTATTGTGCAACAGGAAAATGGTATTTACACACATGTATTGTATCTAGGTTATAATGTAACACAAGTAAAATGTATGGGATTGCCTGTCATCGGGGGGAGGGAGTGGAGGGAGGGGGGATAATTTGGAAAAATGAATACAAGGGATAATGTTATAAAAAATATATAATAAAAAATTATTTAAAAAAAAAGAAATACTAAAGAGTGGAAAGGGACCTGTATGTGCCAAAATGTTTGTGGCAGCTCTTTTTGTTGTAGCTAGAAACTGGAAGTTGAATGGATGTCCATCAATTGGAAAATGGTTGGGTAAATTGTGGAATATGAAGGTTATGGAATATTATTGCTCTGTAAGAAATGACCAGCAGGAGGAATACAGAGAGGCTTGGAGAGATTTACATCAACTGTTGCTGAGTGAAATGAGCAGAACCAGAAGATCACTATACACTTCAACAACAATACTGTATGAGGATGTATTCTGATGGAAGTGGAAATCTTCAACATAAAGAAGATCCAACTCACTTCCAGTTGATCAATGATGGACAGAAATAACTACACCCAGAGAAGGAACACTGGGAAGCGAATGTAAATTGTTAGCACTACTGTCTATGTACCCAGGTTACTTATACCTTCGGAAGCTAATAATTAATGTGCAACAAGAAAATGGTATTTACACACATATATTATAGCTAGGTTATATTGTAACACATGTAAAATGTATGGGATTACCTGCCATCGGGGGGAGGGAGTGGAGGGAGGGAGGGGATAATTTGGAAAAATGAATAAAAAAAAAAAGTCACAAAAAAAATAGAATTGAGCAAACTGAAACTAATGACTTTATGAGAAATCAAGATATAATAAAGCAAAACAAAAAAAAATCAAAAAATAGAAAATATGTGAAATATCTCATTGGGAAAACAACTGACTTGGAAAATAAATCCAGGACAGCTAACTTAAAAATTCTTAGTCTACCTGAAAGTCATAATAATAATATAAAAAGAGCCTAGACATCATCTTGCACGAAATTATCTTTTTTAATCTCTTTTTAAAAATCAATTTTATAATTATACATTTTTGACAGTATATATGCATGAGTAATTTCTTAATAACATTATCACTTGTATTCATTTTTCCAGATTTTCCCCTCCCTCCCTCTATTCCCTCCCCTAGATGACAGGCAATCCCATACATTTTACATGTGTAACAGTATAACCTAGATATAATATATATGTTGCACAAAATTATCAAAGAAAACTATTCTGATATTCTAGAACCAGAGGGTAAAATAGAAAGAATCCACTGATCACCTCCTGAAAGAGATCTCAAAATAAAAACTCCCAGGAATATTATAGCCAAACTCCCAGGTCAAGGAGAAAATATTGTAAGCATTCAGAAAGAAACAATTCAAGTATAGTGGAGCCACAGTCAGGCTAATACAAAATCTAGCAGCTTCTACATTAAAGAACCAGAGGGCTTGGAATATGATATTTTAGAGAGCAGTGGAATTAGGATTGTAGCCAAGAATCACCTACCCAGCAAAAGTGAATATAATCTGTTACAGGAAAAGGTAGTCATTCAATGAAACAGAGGATTTTCAAACATTCATGATGAAAAGATCAGAACTAAATGGAAAATTTGATTTCCAAATACAGGACTTTGGAGAAGTGTAAAGAGGTAATCAGGAAAGTGATATCATAAGGGACTTAATAAGATTTATTTGTTTATATTCCTACACGGAAAGATGATATTTGTAACTCATTAGAACATTCTCATTATTATGGCAGTTAGGAATATGTATGAGTTGAATATGAAGGGATAATTTCTTTTTTAAAAAAATGATGAAATTAAGGAGTGAGAAAGGAATGTACTGGGAGAAAGATTCGATTCCATCTTCATCAGCTTTGTGGTGGCTGTCCTGTCCTCCTTCATTTTCTCCACTGAAACTAAGTCCCCTCTGAAGGCCAAGAGAAAACTAGAGAAGTTCCAAGTGAAGGAGTTAGAACTCTGAAGGAGATAATAATGAATTTTGACTTTGGACTTTAACACCTAGCTATTCTTGTGGTGATTACTCAACTGAAAAGAAGGCTGCCCCCAAAGACCTCCAGAAAACCAAACAAAGAACATTACAGATAATTTTTCAACATTGACCCTTACAAAAACTTGTTTCAACTTTTCCCCTCCTTCCCTCCACCCCCTCACCTAGATGGCAGGTAGTTCCATACATGTTAAATATGTTAAAGTATATATATGTATATATATATATATATATGTATATATATATATATATATAATACAATATATGTATACATATTTATACAGTTATCTCGCAGGCACAAGAAAGATCAGATTTAGAAAGAAGGTAAAAATAACCTGAGAAGAAAAAACAAAAATGCAAGCAAACAATAACAGAGTGGAAATGTTATGTTGTGGTCCATACTCATTTCCAGTGTTCTTTCTCTGGGTGTAGCTGGTTCTGTTCATTACAGATCAATTAGAACTGATTTGGTTCATCTCATTGTTGAAGAGGGTCATGTGCATCAGAATTGATCAACATATAATATTGTTGTTGAAGTATTCAATTTCCAGTTTCTAGCCACTACAAAAAGGGCTGCCACAAACGTTTTTCCACATATGGATCCCTTTCCCTTCTCTAATATCTCTTTGGGATATAAGCCCAGTAGTAACATTGCTGGGTATGCACAGTTTGATAACTTTTTGAGTATAGGAACTCAAAAATCTTAAAAACATATTTCAAATGGAACTGGGGAAAAATATTATAAATAAAATTAGAATTTAAAAAAAGAACCATGGAAAAATAGATTTTAAAATTGAAAAATAACTAATCTAATCCTAAAGAATAGGTTGGTCAAACAACAGATCACAAAAACAATCAAAAATTTTACCCAAGAGAATGACAATGAGACAACATACTAAAACTTTATGGAATTCAGCCAAAGCAATTCTTAGGGGAAACTTTATATCTATTAAATACTTACATGAATAACATAAAAAAGATGACATCAATGAATTGGGCATGCAACTAAAAAAGCTAGAAAAAGAACACATTAAAAACGCCCAACTTAATAAATATTATATTAAAAATTCTGAAAATCAAAGGAAAGATAAATAAAATTAAAAGTAAGAAAATTATTGAACTAATAAATAAATTTTATGAAAAAACAAACAATAAAACAGATAAACCTTTGATTAATTTCATTAGGAAAATAAAGAGAAC